>NW_022987558.1:755000-986007 GCF_902827165.1 Trematomus bernacchii
TGATTTGGCCCCCGGGCCTTGAGTTTGACACATGTGGTCTAAAGGTTAGAGAGAAAACATGCAACTCAGGGACATTTCTATCCCACAGGCAATAAGACCGGACTCTGTGAAGTGTTACCATACATGTGTTTATATATATACATACTTATCTTGTACTCTTTTACATGTAAATATATGGTGCATTTTACTTGCACCATTATATCTCCTGCTCTATTTTATTTCCCTTTTTTATGTCTTACTGTTCGTATATTGCTGTACGTTGCATTGTTGGATGCTCATTGCCAAAAGCGACCTCGTAGCCGTTGTGCATGTGACAATAAAAAAGGCTTTGAATCATAAATGGTTTGCTTTTCTTTATTTTTCGTGGACCAACTCTCATCATTCTGTATATATAAGACCTTCCTCTCCTCTTTGCTGTCCCCCAATGACTGCGTTCGATCTTCATGCTCATGGACACACTCTGCTTTTTCTTTCTTTGCACTTTTGGCTTCTCATATTTTGACTTTCTGTCCTTTTCCTCCCTCTCTACGGTCTTCCTCCTCTTCGTTAGTATGGATCACTGTGATGCAGTGACACAACCTCTGTGAGCTAAACAACATTAAAAAAAGACTCTCCAGAAGAGCCGGACGTGTGTGGAAAAGCAATTAACTGCAGTTTCATTACTTCCAGTTGAAATACTTACTAATCACTCAGATACAAAATAAATCAGGCACATTTTTCAGACGTAATCTCTCCCCATCAGTATACTACATGTGTCTGTTTAGCATAATTGATCTGCAGGGGTTTCTGACTCTCCAACAGTCAATTACGTTTGTTTTGTTGTTCTTGAGGTTTATAGAGAAAGACCTATAATATCAGCATTTCTACACAAGTATAGGTATGTGTTATCTTCTTAATTGATTAAAATACAGTAAACGTGTGATACTACTGATCATAACAGGCATAGATATACGTTTACATCCCTGGTACTGCACTGCTTGTCTACTGCGATGTCTTTGTTTTTGACCAATCACTTAAAGGTCACCTATTATGCAAAATCCACTTTTCATGTATTTTCTACATCAACATGTGTCCCCTCTTCTTCATGTCTCTTCTACATCAACATGTGTCCCCTCTTCTTCATGTCTCTTCTACATCAACATGTGTCCCCTCTTCTTCATGTCTCTTCTACATCAACATGTGTCCCCTCTTCTTCATGTCTCTTCTACATCAACATGTGTCCCCTCTTCTTCATGTCTCTTCTACATCAACATGTGTCCCCTCTTCTTTCATGTCTCTTCTACATCAAACATGTGTTCCCCTCTTCTTCATGTCTCTTCTACATCAACATGTGTCCCCTCTTCTTCATGTCTTTTCTACATCAAACATGTGTCCCCCTCTTCTTCATGTCTCTTCTACATCAACATGTGTCCCCTCTTCTTCATGTCTCTTCTACATCAACATGTGTCCCCTCTTCTTCATGTCTCTTCTACATCAACATGTGTCCCCTCTTCTTCATGTCTCTTCTACATCAAACAGTGTCCCCTCTTCTTCATGTCTCTTCTACATCAACATGTGTCCCCTCTTCTTCATGTCTTCTCTACATCACAATGTGTCCCTCTTCTTCATGTCTCTTCTACATCAACATGTGTCCCCTCTGTGTAAAGAGACTCTGAAAGTTTCAGGAACAAAGATTCTCTCTCTTTTTGTCCTGATCCATTTATATAAAAACCTGTCTGAAAATGAGCTGATCAGATTTTGGCCACTTTATGATGTCATAACGATTTGTTGGCTTGTGTAACCATTAGCCAATCACCAACCAAGGTAACCCCCCCCCCCACCTTATCACCTGAATCCCCTCCTAGAGCACCATTGTGTTCTTTGTAACCAAATATCTCTCAGAGGGGCGTGGGGAGGGGCTCCTTATTTTCATCTAAAGTAACAGACAGAGAATCAGCACTTTTGAAACAGGGCTGAAACAGAGGGGATTATGGGATGCTGCAATGATCTGTTTGGTGTTTGGAGCCAAACACTTCAGAGACATGTTTTGTATATATCTGAGACCTGTAATATATTGATGGAAAACAGTATAATAGGGGACCTTTAACACAAGTCTGTAGGCAAGTTGTGTAACAGAGCATCAAGAGTTTGCTGAAGTTCATGTCTGATTTTAATAAAGCTTGAGATCTGAGCAGAATACATTTCAGAGTGTGACAGACTTCTTTTATTGTCTGACACTTACAGACACTTTAAGTTTTCCCATTTAGCTTTTTCTTTGCTGTGGTTTTCATCTTAGGTGTAATCTCTTGTAATCAGAGACTGCAAGAATATCAATTCATCAGATGTATTTGTATTGTCTAATATCACACTCAGGGGTCTTTACAGGCTGTACAGTATACACCACTCTCTGTTCTTAGACCATTGAAGCGGACGAGGAAAAACTCCCCAAAATAAACCCCATGATTAACGGGGAAATCACTGTAATCTCACTCCTTTTACACTTTAACTAATGCAGGCAACTCAACAACAGTAACGCAGCGTCCACACATTACATGTCACTTGTTAGATGCTTTTATCCAAAGCGACTTACATACTCAATACTGTGGGCAATCCCCACAGGAGCAATTTGGGGTGAAGTGTCTTGCCCAGGGACACAACGACATGCTGACTGCAGTGGGTTTTGAACCTGATCCGAACACCAAGGCCCTACCACTGCGCCACACGCCTCACACGGCGGCGTGCGTTGAAGCTTGCCGGCGGGCGTGTCTGAAACTCGACCAACAACCAATCACATGAATCTCCCGCCCCAGACACACAAGCACGCGGTTTGATTGGCTAGAGCTTGTACTGGCATATGATTTGATTGGCTGACGCTTCCGTCGAAGCTTCAAAAGTAGAACATTGCTCTACTTTTGAAGCGAGCAACGCGAAGCGACGGAACCACAATGCAGTCCGGCAAAGCGTGACGTCTTTCAGTGAATGGGCAGAGGCGTTGAAGCTTCAACGCACGCCGCCGTGTGGACGGGCCGTAAATATCTTTGCTTTTTCTAATCTTTGCTTTTTCCTCTGGTCAAAAACGGTATATCTTATCTCTCTGGACCTGAATAAAACACTCAAATGAAGTAGTCTATTTAATAATAACAAAGTTCAAATGAACGCACTTTGTGATGCTGCTACATATTGAGGGTGAAGCATTAAAGGATAGCCATTAGTGTTTGGACATAATCACCAACATAATATCACTGCTCTCTGTTTAAAGATTCATTAAACTGCTCTTTCTAACCACTAAAGACCAGTATATAAGTGTTTTAGTGCTATATTTAAGTAAACTCAGAGGACCATGCATTATTTAATATGTTGTTGTCTTGACACTATACCCTATTCTTTTGAATTAATTCACAAACCTTGAAACAGGTCCAAATATATGAGCAGTGTAGCATCTCTTGAGGCTTCTTTGCACTGGTTGCCTGTTGTTGATTTTAAGATAGATTTCAGGCCTTCGTTAATAAATGATATGTCTAATCAAACACATGGCAGTTGTATTTTTTGACCGTCCGTGACCTTTAATCCCCCGAGAGGACAATCTGATCCTCAGATCTTCAGGCATGACTGAGTGTTTGCTGCAGGAAACGTGTAGGCGTTGAAATGCTCTGCCTGAAATTGCCACTGATTAAATCAATATGGATGTTTTTCAAACCCATTTATAGGCTTCTTGTGATAGTTAGATTTACATGTTTTAAACCATTTCTATCAATCTTCTTTGCTTTTTATGGTGTGATTACATACCAGGGTATATGCAGGAATCCTGAAGTCAAATGTAAAACCTTTTAAAACCTTTTTTAAGACCCTTTCCATACATTTTAAGAGCTCATCGCCACTTTGAGTTTTAACCGGTTACATTGGCGACACACTTTACCTCACATTGACTATATACAGTATTGATTGTCCTTCCTCCTTATCTTCCAACCATTTGGACGCAAACTTGCATTTCCCCATAACGATGTTGTTTAACAACCGGCGTAAACGGACCTTCGCGCGCTATCAAGCAGTGAGCGTGCGATGTCCTGTTCAGATGACGTCAAATCCAACGGGATGCCATAAATAAACTCCACAGAATCACACTACACACCTACGCAATGATTACATTCAGGCAAACTGTAGAATACAACCTCTTTGGACAATTTATATACTTATTGAAAACAAGCTACAAAATGTAATACCTTGGAAAATGCCGTTTAATACTTTGTTATAGCCTTCATTTTCGCTAAATTGATTTATCAACTTTTAATACTTTTTAAGACCCCGCGGACACCCTGAGTATATATATATCTTATCTTGTTTATGTGCGGACACCCTGCATACATTTTCTTTCAAAATAGCAAATATTGTAAAGGATAAAGTTACCAGATAAGAGCATCAGCAATAATGTGTGCTCCCTGATTGTGATTACTCATCTAATAGTGTCACAGATCTATAATATATTATATAATTTATGGAGGGTATGTTTCTGCAGAATGAGTAATTTTTATACTACAACATTTTGCTGAAGATAGTTCTGAATATCTGAATACTTCTTCCACTCCTGACACACAACACCGCTTTCCTAAAGAGAGTTTACCCTGGCAGCATTTTGAATCATTTATATGCAAAAGCCCTGCGCTCCATCTTTACACTTATTTTATGTTTTACTTGGTAGTTATTTACATTATGGTCTGCTACAGGCATGTATGTTTAAAGATGTGTTATTACCCAGTGGCATGCCGATGCCGTAGCCCTTGGTGTCCAGCAGGCCTCCGATTCTTGGTGAGGTTGCAGTTGAGGCCGCTGGTGGTACTCGTTCATGGTGCTCTCCATCAGGAAGGCGTATTTTGAGTTGACCACGCGGGCGATGGCCCCTCCTCGGTGCTTTTCACAAACACAACTGGGCTGCTTGGGAGTTCATGTAGTTCCACATCCGCTGGTAGGTCTGGTACCGGGAGTTCTGCAGAGGAGCACCAAAAACGAGAATGAAATACTGATGTCAGATATGTGTTCTTACACTCATTCGTCTTTGAAGCAGAAATTAAATCGATAAGAATGAAAGAGGGAAGCTATAAGAGAAAGAGAGATGCATCTAAACAGGGGAGGGTTATTTAGGGAGAACAGTGGGTGAATAGTGACAAGAGAATCGCAAATGAACGCAAAGAGGAAGGAGGAGAGGAGAAGGGGAAAATAGCGAGGTGAATCAAGGCTACAGATTATTCGCACATGGCGTAGCTGATGCATCATCTTTCATACAGGTGGAGGGAAATCAGCACTCAGGAGGGGGTTTAGCAAATATGGAAAGCTCTAAAACAGGATTAAGTGTTTAAAGTGAACAATTACAGGTTGCATCTCTGTGTGAGAAGAAAGGAAGAGTAGACAAGGCTGCATGTGAGGGTGATGATGTGAGGTGTGTATTGTATGTGTGTTTGTGTGGATTAGGCTTTGAGTGGGGTAATGTACTGTAGCACTGAAATTGGCTTATGTACAGTAGGCAAACAGACCACTCTTTCTTATATCCTCAGTGTGGACAAACACCAGGAGAATGTAAAGCATAAACACTCACAATTTGGCATGCAGCCATTTCCCATGCATGCACACAAATAAACAAATACATAGTTTGTTCATATACTCACCTACACTCACACACACATGCAAGCACACCGTCACACAAAGACAAAACACACACACACACACACACACACACACACACACACACACACACACACACACACACACACACAACACACACACACACACACACACACGCACACACACACACCCTCTTTGACAAACACAGAGGCTGGAAGCGCTCTCATGAGCAAACACAGGCAGCCTGCCACTTAACACAATCACAACCAGCCATAAAGAAAACAACAGAGATATAGTAGCGTATGAGGACAACGACTCACTATGGGCACAGCAATAACAAAAAACAACAGTCCACTAAATCACACGTGCACAAACAAACCCAAAAACCTCATGAAACATTTACAGCGTTAAAAGATATTCAGGAAATTGTCAAATTAGACTGCCGAACTCCCACTGCCATCAAAATCAACATCATTTAAAGGTCCCCTATTATACTGTTTTTCATCAATATATAATAGGTCTCAGATATATACAGAACATGTCTCTGAAGTGTTTGGCTCCAAACACCAAACAGATCATTGCAGCATCCCATAATCCCCTCTGTTTCAGCCCTGTTTCAAAAGTGCTGATTCTCTGTCTGTTACTTTAGATGAAAATAAGGAGCCCCTCCCCACGCCCCTCTGAGAGATATTTGGTTACAAAGAACACAATGGTGCTCTAGGAGGAGATTCAGGTGATAAGGGGGGGGGGGGGTTACCTTGGTTGGTGATTGGCTAATGGTTACACAAGCCGAAAAATCGTTATGACATCATAAAGTGGCCAAAATCTGATCAGCTCATTTTCAGACAGGTTTTTATATAAATGGATCAGAACAAAAAGTGAGAGAATCTTTGTTCCTGAAACTTTCAGAATCTCTTTACACAGAGGGGACACATGCTGATGTAAAGAAGACATGAACAAGTGGATTTAGCATAATAGGTGACCTTTAAAGAAAAACACACACACACAGTCTCACACATGTTCACTCAAAAACCCCACACGTATTACATGAGTGGGTCGTACCATGAAGAAGGTCATGGTGCTCCCTCCGTGGATGGTGCCGTACTCGATGTTGGTCTGGTCGGCCAGGTCGTCCGGAGACTCGATGGGGACCTCCATCCTCTGGACGGTGAGGAAGGCCGCCAGGTTGGCCGTGTAGGAGGAGATGATGATCAGGGTTGAACGCCCACTCATGTCAGGGGGGAGACAGGGGAAGAAACATGTAGATAAGGTGAGTATGGATGGGGGTATATGTATGACACTTATATGGCAAAACTGTTTCTTTCAGGTTTAATTGCAATATACACTCTATTTTTACATGTCATAATGGCTCCTGTGTGCTTGCCACTTTTTTTTTATAATGTAAGTCTACTTTTTTAATGTTGGCCTATTATCTGCACTGCTTCTTTGCTCTTGTAACGCTTAAGGAACAATGCTTTCCAAGCTTTCTGATTCTGATTCTAAAAACGTCAAACTTAACTGTTAATCAGCAGTATTCTTATCCTTTCTCCTTTAATAATAGAAACGGTTCTGACAATATTAATTATGGTGACATTTTTGGAAACAGAGCTGCAGATTTTTTTCTTCATTTGACTCGAAATCTTGAATTGTGGGATATATAAACTTCCTGGATCAAAAAGAATTATACATATCATGTCAAATTCTCGGAGAAAATCCCTGACAAATCCAGACATTTTATCACATTAAAATAATTAATAATAATAAAAGAAGATTACTATTAATCAATCCTGCTTTTTGGAAGCACAGCCAACACTTGCCAAAAAATACAAGGACTTTTCAAGGGAGAGCGTAAACTGTGGAGCAAACATTCCCAAAATATATGTTATCACAGTGTTTATAATCAAATCAACTCACTTGAAGTGTAAGTAAGAAATGGTGTCAGGTTTATAGGACTTACATAGACTAATACATGGGACTCTCTTCTGACCTTTCTTGCATGTCTTCAAACTTTGTTCAAAAAGAACATCATGTACTCACTTTACTTAATAATGTTCCCCTATCCCATATCTTGCTCAACTCAGTGTAATGTGCTCTTCCTGTCCTCCTCTACCCTTTATCTCCTTAGCTCTGAGCGATCATTTTATCCTTTACAGTGTGTGTGTGCGTGCGTGCGTGCGTGCGTGCGTGCGTGCGTGCGAGTGTGTGTGTGTGTGTGTGTCTGTCCCAGTCACTCTGTTGCCACAGGACTATCATCAGGCTACTGTGGTGTTTCTGTGAGTTTAGCATTTTGTTTAGTTTGCCCGGTGCTTAGGGACTGAAATTCACTGCATGAGCGATATTTCAGCTTTTATCCTGTTAAACTTTAAAATCTAAATGTCATTATCTAACACAGCGGATGTGCTAAGGAGAAGAGAGGGGAAAATGCATCCTCAAGGAAAAATGCAGTTTCTGATGAAGAAATGAGGTTAACCAGTGGATTGCTTTAAAGGGGACCTATCATGCAAAATGCACTTTTGTACGTCTTTTATACATGAATATGTGTCCCCGGTGTTCCAGGGAACTCACCAAGTGTCAGAAAACACAACCCTCTCTATTTTCCTCCATACCCAAATCTCTAAAAAAGGGGCTGCAACGGATCTGATAAAAACTGATCCAGATTTGAACACTGTCCTGACGTCAGGACGGTGGCGCTACGGCTATTGGGCCAACTCCACCAATCAGGAGGACACAGCCACGGCCATTGGCCGTTCGAAAGCGCTGGAGACGCTGTAGTACATATACCAGGCCTGTAGATGGTGCTGTTCTCACAGAATCTGCCCTTGCTAAAACAGATCTAAAAAATGTCAAATTGAGCGAAATGAGGCATGGCTAAAATGCATGATCTGTTTGGTATTTTGAAAAAAAAAAAGTATAAATATGCCTTATATAGGTATGGTCCTACACTATATTATTCAAATATAGCATGATAGGTCCACTTTAAACACAATTATGAAGAGGAATTAGGAATCTAGTATGTAAAACAGTTTACCAAATATCTGTAAAATGGCTGATCTTCCTATAATAATCAAATGTAGTTTAAAGATCATGACATTGGACTTCATGTCGTTATCGGCATTTACTGCCCGCTTCTAATTAATTAATTTGGTAATTTGGTCTATTATTCATGTGGAACCTACTTGAGCAGGTCTCCCTTGAAAAAGAGATCAATGATCTCAATGGGATACAACCTGGATAAATAAAGGTGTGAAATGAAATGAAATGATTAGTCGTTTTATTATTGTATTTTATTACCATTTTTTAAATTATAGTATTTATCTTTTATCTTAACTATTTTCACATTTCAGAAATCGGTTGCTCTTCTGTAACCCTTTGCTCATAAATACATGTTTTAAAAGGCAAGATTTAACGAGCGCTACGAGAAGCGCTTCCACCTTTGACACTTGAATGTTAAAACTCTGCAGATTAAATCTCAAAAATCTAATTAAAGTAACAATAAGCAAAAACAGGGATTTTAAACTGGTCGGCAGACAAACTTCAAAGGGAACTCGGAAACGAATAACTCCAATGTAATATATATCCATGGTCTAAGTAAGTTAAATCAATATTTGAGCACATGAGCTGCTCTCTCTCAAATCCATAAACCATGGAATTAATTGTGAAACTTGTGATATCAAGTAGTATCAGGTCTGGAGCCGCTCCAAAGACAATGACTGTGAAACAGATTTTGTTGACTCAAAGTGTTTCGTTTTTTAAACCTTGATTAGCTTTATTCTCAGTTTTCTCAGTTTTACATATACTATAATTATCGGACTATTCCTCAGGGTGCTCTCATTGTCAACTCTAAAATCTGTACCAATTCATTGTCAAAGGAGCATTTGGATACTTTGTACTTAATGACATCAAACATTTTAGTTTAGCACTCTAGTTTTTGGAAGTGGGAGGGACTTGTCCAGGATTACCTATATATTTTGACTGTAATAATAGACCACAGCAATAACATGTATGGATTGTGTAACTCACCACACTCCACTAACACATCTGGTGGACAGGGCTCTGGGCATTATCTCTGACCCCTGCTGCATGAAGCCTCCGATGGGGAACCACAGGCTGTTCCCCAGCGTGTACTGGTTCTCCAACACGTCCCTGCGCTCTCTGAGACACGGGTGAGGGTTGTACCACTCATAGGGGCTCAGCCTGGTGGAGAAACACAGGCAGAGGGGAATACAGATTGAACGGCCTTGAGGTCAAACCGCAGTACAGTAATGCACCTCCCTCAGATCATTCAAGCCAGCACCAATCAGTCATTCGATCGCTGTCAATCTGTCTGCGGGAGGTTGTGTACGGGAGGACATGAGGATATCTGACAGGCAACTCGTGTTCGACATGACAAATGCCGATAGCGCCGCAGACTGTGGGCACATTGTGTGAGGAAATGTATTGACCTTGCAGCCAGGAAGAGCACACAGCTGACAGCCAGGTAGGCGAGCAGCATGAAGAGCCACACGGCCGGAGAGAAGGGGTCGAGGAAGGAGAAGTAACCCGGCTTCCGACCCTGGTGCACGGAGAGAAGAGAAGAGAAACAAAGTGAAGTGGAGAGATGGATGGAGCAGAAGAGACAGGAAGGTACAGTGTGTTTAAAAAACGAGGTGTCATGTCTCTCACTGAGTGTCTCCTCTGCACCACAGGAGGGCAGTGTCCTTCACTGCACGCTGATAGTGAGTCTGCAGTGCTTTGATACGCTAATGCTACAATCCATAAACGTTTCACAATGCCTTCTGCTGAAGCACACTTGGCTTGGACCCAGAAGCTCATTAGCAATGTAAAGCTGCCACTGGTACGGGAGCTTCGGAGCACTGACTTATTGAGCAATTTAAATGACACCTATACATTTCACAGTGGACACAGCGGATGCTACACAATCCTCGACTTCAAAGATGGGATCAACTGTTATGTAAGATTCAGTCTGATTTCATAAGAATCCTAAAGCAAGTGTATCTCCCTGTCAGCTTAAAAGCAGCACAGAAGAGATGGAATCTAACACAGGATCTGGAGAGAGTATCTCCCTGCAGCCCCAGATAACACCCTCACCAGTTGAGCTCGGTACAAGATGCTGATCCCCAGGGTCATGAACGGCTTAGAGAAGTCGATAACTTTCTCTCTTTCTGATGTGATGGTGAAGCCCGCTACGGCCAGGTCTGCTTTCTGGAGGATTGACAAAGATAGATAGGTGGTGAAGATAGTAGTGGAGGCGAGGGAAAGAGAGAGGCAGTGGAGGAGAGTCAGGGAGAAAAAAAAAAACGACAAGTGGTCAGATACCTGCGTAAAAATAGAAAGACACTCGACGCTGCACTGAAACATGAGAGCTCTGTTTGTATAAAATGATCATATTGGCAGCGCAAGTCTGAACATTTTCACTGCAGCTCCATTTGAACATCAAACAAGGAGAAATACATTAAACATAACATTACACTAAAGACAGTATATACATTCAAAACCCTTCAATGTACATTCAATCTGGAAATAAGCTCCACATTTCATTTTTAGGATTGACTAGTGCAAAAAAAGAGTGCCTCTGTATAACCTTTTTAAATCATGGAAACCTGTGTGTCTCATTTGATGGCAACCATTTTATATCAGCTGTTCCTGACATCCTGACATAGTTGAGGTCAGAGACAACGATGCTGGATGGCCTTTTTTTATGTTATTATGGTGAGCTGATTCATGGAGTTTCAAAAGGGATTGACATATACAATCCTTGAGCGGATTTCAATTTGGTGGAGCAGTTTGACTTTAAGGATGTAGACAAACACTTATACCATTGCAACAGCGTGGAGCACGAATTACATAACAAAAGAACAAAAGATTTGTTTCTATTCGCCCCGTAGGACTTAAGGCGATGCAGAAAATAAACTCTTTGTTTGGTAGTTTTCAAATGTTGATTTCCAGAATGAAAAAAGAAATGTTTGACTGTGGCACTTGACAACACATTTGGAAAAACATCGAGGCGTGCACTCTCCCTCTGGCACAGAAACTCGCACATTACCCACAGTCCAAATTAGGCTAATTGCGAGTAAGCACTAGGTGGTCGGGCTGTGCACCTGTATGAGGTCTCTGGTCGCTCTGCCTCCCCTCCATCTCTTCCATTAAAAGCTAATTGATGAACATGGGCTGCTAATTAGAGCTGAGTGATCAGGCAGTGGGTAGGGCATGAGGGAGAGGAGCGTGGAGAGCCGGGGGAGCAACAGTGTGGCAGCCCCCACACAGGGACCACAGTCTGGTAATTGAAGTATACCGTATGGTAATTAAGCAGACAGGGGCTCTCATTAGCCTGCTTCCACTACAGTGTCTGTCTGAGGCGCACTATGTTTGGACAGGGGAAGCAAGGAGGGGGATAGTGTGAGGAAAAGATGGTGCAGACACATTTTAGGCAATGCAACCACTTTCTTTTGGGGAATTATCGAGTCAGCTTTTGTCCTAGATAAGAGTCTTGCTCCCCTCTGAGGGCAATTCGAGACATGGGAAGTTACAGCAGAGTTGTGGTTTGGGGCTACAGCGTGAGTGTGTGGGTGTGTGTGTCGAGCATACGTTTCTGTTGCTAGAGATACTAGTTAGAACATTTGAGCATGTTGCTGTGAGTATGTGTAACCGAAAGAGAGGGAGAGGGAGAGTGTGCCTACCCTGTTGATTAGCTCTCCAACCATGCCAGTCCAAGAGCCGTTGGGCTCTGGCGCCCCGTACAGCCCGTCGTCCACCAGCTTGATTCTGAAGGAGAATTTCAAGATGTCTGCCAGCTCCTTCAGCATGTCCACACAGAAGCCCTCGTACTGGTCGTTGCCCTGGAAGTCCTGGTAGTTCTCTCTGCGCATCACATATGGGTTCTCCTAAGCAAGGGGAAAGACACACAAGGCGATTCAATCCAAAACTAACAGTATCGAATTTGAGCAGAGATTACTGACTCAAATGTAAGACTCTATGTTTCAAAGCGAATTAAATTATAACAAAAATAACTGTTATGTAAATAATAGATAGTTGGACATTTTGGGAAAATGGCTCTCAAGTAGAGAGGGATGAGGAGATCAATACCACTCTCTTACAGTACTTAGTCTGGAAACAAGGTGTAACCTGGCTCGATCAGATGTTAAAATCCACCTTTAAACATCACTAATGAACATGTTGTAGCTTTTTATTTAAATCCATACAATTTATTCTTTGTAATAAGCTAACTGACTATTTACCAGAGTGCTATCGATCTCGGTAAGAAAATGTAATGTAATAATTACAATTCTCCAAATAGAGAACGATAGCATTAATATAGGTTAGAAAGCACAAGTTGTATTGTTCATGCCTTTGATTTGATTATGTTTCCATATGTAACTCTGTCCAAAGCATTTTGAGTCATTACTCAAATTAAGTTTTATGTATGTACAGTACATTCAAAGTCCATTTATTGGACAAATAATACAAAGACATTGGTTAAACCAGTCAGGAAGAGTCTAAACAAAAGGATTATAAACAGTTGCATCATGGGAAAAGTAGGATTCAGATGTTATTAGTGCTGGATATCTTCCTAACTGAACAATCACTTTAAAAGGTCAGCAAGCTTTCAGTATGATTTATTTGTTGCCATATGATTTGTTATGTACCTAATTTTCCTAAAATAGTATAATAATAGCAAGTAATCAAGCTTTATCATTATTATTACATCAACAGTCATGTCAACAAAGCAAATGTAATGTTTTATTTGAGCAAAAGGCTGCAGAGGATTAACTGTAAGGGTGTTTATACATCCATGCCAACGTGGAGAAGATGGAGCAGCATCATGTGAGGGATTTATTGATTTGCTGATGTGACATTACTCATATGGAAACCAGACAGAGACACATTCGAAGTGTTCGGAGATTATGAGAGGTCCAATGTTCTGGCGGTTTGAATTCAGTAACACATTTCTCTCAGTGCTCTGTCAGCTTCTCTGACAGCTACAGTGACAGCAAAATTAGCACAAAACAGACAAGAAAACAACTTGAGCTGCGGCACAACAACATCCATGACCTCAGCAGCACGGGGGGCAGGGGGTAACGTACCATTATGGTGGTGACGATGAGTGTCTTGTTGGCCAGCGTCTCCGAAACATTGATGTCCAGACTGGTGGAGTTCATTGCCAGGGTGTTGTTGGAGTACCAGATCCCGATCTAGCAGAGCAAGCAAGAGGAAATCAATGGCTGAAGTGGGACAAATACTGTGGCATTAAAGGGGCCCTAAAATGCTTTTTGGGGGTTTTCCCTTTCCTGAAGTGTGTTATATGGGTTTTTGTGATGTAAATGGTCTGCAAAGGCTAAAATCCCAAGCTCCCCCCCTGCTTGAAACACCTCGATTGGACTCCTTTGTTTACTTCGGTAGCACAATGACATCACTATGTAACTCTTGCGCTTCTATTGGCAAGCACTCCAACTCATTGTACGTGATAGGCTAAGGGGCGGGACATCTCTAAGCGGTTGACCAATCACAACAGAGCCGGCCAGCTCACCAATCAGAGCAGACTGGGCTCTGGTTTCAGACAGAGGGTGAAAAGAGGTGCTGCAGCACAGGCAGTATGAGACAAATAAAGAGCTTTTTGAACATTAAAGCATTTAAACAGTTCACAGTAGAGGCACAACATACAAATATGAACCTGAAAATGTGTATAATATGTCCTCTTTTAGCTCTAACTAAACTGCAACCCTGTTACTGTAGTAGAAGGATACACACCATGTGAAACAAATAAGTATTTCAGTAGTCCTTAGCACTATTAGTCTTTTTTATAAGCACCTTTGAATGTTGTATATTTTATTCAATGCTTTTGTATCCATATTGTTGCATACAGTATACGCATATTGACTTAATTCCCCCCATTGGAGTCATACTGTACTAGTACCATGCAAAAAAAGAAAATCCCTACTATTACAGGCAGAGCAATGATCTGGGAGAAGATGGCAAAATATAAAAAGCGTTCATGAACGGGAGTTTCATTGCCATGTCTATTATCCTACTAACACCTTTCTTAAATTGCATAAAAAAACAGCTCACATATTTCCGTTTTATGGAGACAGTAAAGTCGCTAAGGTACATAAGTGTGTGATTATGACCTAACCGGTGTGTAGGGGTGGAACCGCAGCTCAGAGACACGTCTTTAGGAGATATTGCTGTACATTTTTCAATAGGTCAGAGGAGAGGTAATGACTCCTCAGACAGAATCACAGTTTTTCTTTTACACTCTTTATCCTGCCCTGACATTTAAGAGTGGTCTTTTTCCTGTCAGCCATCACTGCGTTGCCTACAGTGTGGGTGCTGCTGTGCAGAGAGGTGGGCAGAGTTAAAATGGTAATTACCACTACCTAAAACTCTTAAGTCTGGCTTTAAGTATGGTTATCAGGTGCTATTTAGTGTTAGCATGGGAGGCTGTTGGCCTATAGCAGAACCCTGCAAAACGTATTAAGGGAAGGTGAAGGGAAAGTGTTTCCTCCAGTCAATGAACCGCAGCGTAATTCCCTCTCTGGATCTGCAGTGATGTGTATACTTATGCCTCATTTAATCTTGACTTTGAAATGCATTTTGATATCTATCTTCCCTCACCTTCTTTCTAATGCTCACTGGAGGAGTCTGCACAGACAGAATATTGCCACCGAAATTGTTCTTTACACCTCGTTGGTTGGGTCTGCCGACATTATATGTTGGTCCCCCACATTGACCAACTACCCTTAACAAATGCGTTGTGGCATGTAACTAGTACATCAAATAGATGACGTGCACAGACTGACAGGGAAGATCTGGTCCAGGAAATGTAATGAAAAGGATTTATTTTTTCTTTAACAAATGAAAGGTCGAAGCCTTGAGCAAGAAAACACCTTCTTGCTCAAGTCGGTACACATGGTGGTTTGCTGCTAGAGCCTTAATTGGTCTGGTACGAGTAGGTGGCTATTATTAAAAAACGTAAGATAGATTGTGCTTTGTAACCAACAATGCGGAGTACATTATGCCTCTTCACTAATTGGGTTATTGTTAGACTATGTTTTAATGTTTACCATTATCCTGTCATTGCCACTGTTTTGTTTTCACATTCATGTAGTGTGTTATATAGGTTTGTAAATGGTCTGCAGAGGCTTGAATCCCAGAGGGAGTTTCTCTCCCACACACTTCCCCCCCCCCCACTTCCTGAAACACCTCCATTGGACTCCTTTGTTGACTTCAGTAACATAATGACATCACTATGTCACACTCGCGCTTCTATTGGATAGCGCTCCGACATATTGTACGTGATGAGCCATGGGGTGGGATATCTCTAGGGGTTGACCAATCACAACAGAGCCGGCCAGCTAACCAATCAGAGCAGACTGGGCTCTGGTTTCAGACAGAGGGTGAAAAGAGGTGCTGCAGCACAGGCAGTATGAGAAAAATAAAGAGCTTTTTGAACATGAATGCATGTTAACATGTCACAGTAGAGACACAAAGTACTAATATGAACCTGAAAATGTGCAAATGATGTCCCCAAAATGTGTAGTTTTGAATCTAAAGACATGTTTAACTCCATACAAATACTCTACTATGATTTATATTGATGATTTGGTCTTTCCCATAAAAAAGTTAAACCCTGAAAAGGGCCTGGAAGCACATCTACTCTTTCTTACTCATTTGAAAATCCTGGATCTATATCACAGGCCTGGCGCCCCGCCCACAACTGCTGCTCGTGTTAGCTTGAATGGTAAAAGAGCAGCGTGCACCAAGATGGCTAGAGAAAACATCAGAGGCATTCATCCGTATGTTTGAGCCTCAGCCAGATCCAGTTTCAGAGAAGTCTGCACTAAACACAGAAACTAGCAGAATCATCACAATGGTAGGTGTAGGTGTAATCTTTTATCCGTTTATGTTATTTGTTATCTTGTCACAAAAAGAGGACAGGTGCTGAGCTGGAAATGAGTAATCATTAAAATAATAAATAGCTCGCACACAGCAGGGCTTCAAATGTGCACTTTGTTATTGAACCTAAGTAAGATATGTGAGCTTGTAACTGGCAGTGGCTGACACCGTGTCAGTGGTTGTGAAACAAAGAATAAAATCAAGTGAGGTTTTTTTGGTAGATGGTGGAAAGAAGCTCCAGGGTCCGGCTTACATTCAAAGACTGCACACCACCGTGTTTGCTGTCAAAACTTTCACCCTGCTAATGCAAACTCTCCTGTCTGTATTTCCAGTCCGCTCTGCACTGGAGGCTTCAGGTTTTCTTTGCCAGCATTTATATATAAGACAGCTATTGGCTTTAAAATGTGAGACACACCGAATGTAGCTGGCCAGGGGTGAGTTTAAAACTCAGATTTGATGGAAGTGCACAGAAAACTCCTCTTTCAGAATCTCTGTAGTTACAACATTTTGATACAAGTTAGGTCAGACCTTTTGGAGTAGATAACAACACAATATGATCACAATGCAACAGTTTCTCTGGAAGGCTGTAGATATAAATATAGTTTATTGTTCCCAATGCAACTCAATGCAAATGATATTTGATTCAGGCCTACTGTTTTGATCCTTGATGTATACAGTATATGTACGATAACAATGTATACAAAGGATCAAGAATAGAAAAGATCCTTTCAACTAAGGGACATTTCATTATTGAAGAATAGCGCTGTCATAACAACACGAGAAGATTGAGCCTCTATATAAATAGTACATAGTATTAGATGAGGAGATGTAGAAATATCTACAACTCTACTCTGTTCTTAGCTTGAGGCCAATTACCAACGCTGATTCCTACAAATGAATGTCATAGTTTGTAGGCACGGGAAGAAAGTAAACCAACCATAATGAAAATGTAATTTGTGTATGTTTTGAAATCAGAAAACATCAAGTCAACATGCAAGAAACAAACAACAAGAAACAGAGCACTTGGCATAGGGTCTGCTAGAACATAAAAACACATTAATAAGACTGAAAACAAAACTGAAATACTATGAAACTGCTTTAAAACGCAAGAAGTGAATGTATTTCAGTAGCCTTCAGATAAAACAGTTGTCACGTATCTGCAGCTACAACATGACGCGCATCGGATGGCAGGTAAAACTGCAGTGCCGACAGGTGCCACACATCACAGTAACTTCACAAAGTAAAATGTTTGGCTACTATCAGGGGAGCCTGCGATGAGGCTGACCTCAGTGTTAAACAGCACCTCCGGCACAGTGGATTCAGACGGGTGACCTGTAGCTAACCCAAAGCCTGGGGGCGTATAACCTCTGCCGCATGATAACAGGTGACTCCTGACCTCTTTGTGGCCTCCTCTGTGCTTCTCCAGGATCCGCAGGGTGTAGTTGGTCCTCTGCCCTTTGCTGTTGAACTCCACACGCCCTGTCAGACCATCGTACTCCACCTGGACCACAGAAAGAGCGAGGTAAGAAAGCACGAAAGAGGACGGGAGAAAAGAGGAGAAACAAAGATTGGAGAATTAAAACAGAGAATGGAAACTGTAGTGGAAATCACCTTCTGGTAAGGAAAGAACACATCTACAAGTTTAAACCAAAGTTGTGTTATTTAATAAATATGGCCGGATAACCCTGCACCAATGTGTGCTAAAGAAATGTGAACCCTTTTAAAACAGAAAAACAAGCACTAATATAGGAAAAAGACAAAGGAAAGGGGAAGGTCTCAGCTTATTATTACATTACAGGGCTATTGAAATGTTGGTTATTACAAACCTAAGATCCATATGATAATCACCTGACAATGGTCAAAGCGACACCCTTCTGTCTGAGAACATTTAGTAGCTTGGCGTGAATTTAAACTGTGAGAAATTCAACCGTAGGCAGAAAGTTACAGTGAAATATATATTAAAGGAGACTTGTGATAAATGTCTACGATAGAAACTATGGTTGCACTATTAATCAAATATATACTCATAGAAATATCCTCATAGTAGTAGGCACAATATTTATTGGAAGCAAAATATGTGAAAATATCATTCTGAATTAAGTATTGTAATGCTGCTGAGAAAGTCCCAAAATATTCACAGTTTTCCAAATCCTGCAGCCCTAGTAGAAACAATAAGAATAAATGCTGGAAAAGAAACAGGCAATCTTCTTTACAAAGCCAAATATCTTTCTTCCCACTATCTATCACGATTAGGCCGACAGGTGCTATCTACAGCGAAAAGAGAGGGTGAAAAACAAGAAGGCGCTATAGAGACAGAGGAAGTGTGTGAGGATGCAGCAGACAGGGGTGATCAGTTTTGGCTCAACTAGGAGAGAGTGAGTGAGCGAGGCTCAGAGAGAGAGTCAACAGCTCCCTAATAAGACTCAGAACGGCACCTCACAGACTCTCCTCTCCAGAACCCAGGTGCTGGCACTGTTAGCGAGATCTGTGATGAATGGCACGGCGCTGAAGATGGAGCACATCGTGATGTTGACTAACAAAGGCAGATGTCAGGCGATGGGATGGAGGCAGTGAGAGATGGGTTTCGGGCTGCCTTGACAACAGGTAGTCAATGAGACGAGTGCACAGACGACCGGAGATGGGAGATGACAAACAGTAACAAGAGACAGAGGTTACATGCAACGTGAGATGAGAGGGTGACACAGAATGAAGCTGTACTGAAGTGAATAATGATGAAGTCAATTAAGAGATAATTAATCCACCACAGCTCTGATTGGGGATAATGGTTTGCGTGATTTTGCAAGTGAAAAATGTCAAAATATTTGCTAGTTCGTTGATGTACAGATGCATTTCTCTGATTTATATCACTGTCATATAAACATATTCGCGTTTTTTTTTGCTGCTGATGATGATAATGAAATGATTACTCTTATTACTAACTAATCTGCCTTTTTATTTACGGAAAGCAATCAATTGGCTTTTCTATGAAATGTATAAAAATGTCGTTAAAAATACCATCACAATTCTTTTGGACTCCAAGGTTTTTCAAAAGTTTTGCTTTATCCAATATCGTTTACTATCACATACCATTTTAGAATCTAGAACCAGCAGATTAGTATATGGCTTTTTTGTTTGAAAAATTACACAAAATTAATCAATTTCCATTTTGAAAGACGTGAAAAGATCAAAAAGTATTTTCACTATTTTCTAACATTTCAAAGTGTGGACATCTAAAAACCAATGTAATTGCATTGAACTAAGACTTACTACATGTGCTAATTTCTTACCCATGTTTCTCATGATGTAATGGTGTGTATGCGTATGAATTTGTAAATCTGCAGGTGATTTTACAACTCATTGAGCGATTACCATGCGCAGGTAGTTCATGAGACTGGTCCCGTGTTGCCAGATCTGAGGCGAGGAGCAGCTGAGCGGCTTCACTCCGATTTCCTGACTGCGGTTCAATTCCCTCACGGCCCCCACCACCACATGCACCGCATCAAACATCAGCGCTGACGAGAGCTGTGGAAGAGGAAACAAGAGAGTTACGAAAGGTGAGAAAGGCAAAATGGGGGAGGGATGGAAACCCAGCGAAGAGAGACGTGAGTCAAGAGAGACGAGGAGAGATGTGCGAGTTCAGATGATTGAATGTTTAACAGGGAAGGAGAGAGAGAGAGAGAGGGGGGAGAGATGTGAGGTAAACCAGCGGGGAGGAAACACAGATGGATACATCAATACCCATTAAGTACAAGCAAAAGACTAGCTGCATCTCTTTAACTGCTCCATGAATCAGTGTGAGGAATAAAGTAGCTTAATGTTTTATGTGGCGCACAAACAAAGCTTTGAAAATGACTCCTAAATGTGCACATGCATGAGTGCAGAGCGCCGTGAGACTCACCGCCGGCCCGGGGTACGTCAGGTCACATCCCTCCCTCCACGAGAGATTCAAGCTCCGGATGAACTCCAAGTAGAAGGGATGGGTGGTGTTAAACATGGAGAACCCCACGATGTTGGACTGCTCATCCACTATATCATCCAGTCTCAGGAGCGGGAAGTCCTGGGTACATGAGGAATCAGAATCCCTTTATAATAATAATAATAATACATGTATTTTGTAAGCGCTTTTACAGGTGCTCAACGTTGCTTTACAGAGGTAGTGAAAAAAGGAAAAGGACAACAATTAAATATAGTAAAAAATCACATTAATATCAAGCAATATAACAACAATCACACATTAAAAGTTAGTTTGAAGAGGTGAGTTCTTTGTACGTTTTGAAGGTGGTGAGGTCAGTGCAGTCTCTGATGGGTTGTGGGAGTGAGTCCCAAAGCAGGGACATGTACAGTGTAACAGCAAAAGAGATATAGCAGATAAAAGGCAAGGAATAATAAAGTAGCTAACGTGTTAATTATAGAAAAAAAAGCAGACATTATACAAAAAAATGCATTTAAATAGGTAAGTGAACATATTAAGGTTTGAGATACTATAAAAAAGGATGTTTTGCACATAAAAATGATCATAGTTATTGGTTATTACTCGTCTATTATTGTTTATTTCTCCTCTATTATTCAGAATCAGAAACAGGTTTATTACCAGGTAGGTTCACACGTACGAGGAATTTGACTTGATGTCATGGTGCATACATAAAAGTAATACAAAAATGTAAAAACACAGATAGAGAACTATTTCAGGAAAACTATAATAACATTAAAAAATGTAAAAAAATAACCAAAAAAAATAGTAAAATATAGCAGTAATTACATAGAAATAGAATGGAATAAAATATGTAATACAATTCGGCAGTAATACAAAAAAAGAAAACAGATATTAAGTACATTGTGCACATTAATGTAATGATTATGATATTGGTTATTACTCCTCTAGTATTGGGTATTTTGGTTATTACTCCCCTAGTATTGGTTATTACTCCTCTAGTATTGGTTATTACTCTCCTAGTATTGGTTATTACTCCTCTAGTATTGGTTATTACTCTCCTAGTATTGGGTATTTTGGTTATTACTCCTCTAGTATTGGGTATTTTGGTTATTACTCCCCTAGTATTGGTTATTACTCCTCTAGTATTGGTTATTACTCTCCTAGTATTGGGTATTTTGGTTATTACTCCTCTAGTATTGGGTATTTTGGTTATTACTCCCCTAGTATTGGTTATTACTCCCCTAGTATTGGGTATTTTGGTTATTACTCCTCTAGTATTGGTTATTACTCTCCTAGTATTGGGTATTTTGGTTATTACTCCCCTAGTATTGGGTATTTTGGTTATTACTCCTCTAGTATTGGTTATTACTCTCCTAGTATAGGGTATTTTGGTTATTACTCCTCTAGTATTGGGTATTTTGGTTATTACTCCTCTAGTATTGGTTATTACTCTCCTAGTATTGGGTATTTTGGTTATTACTCCCCTAGTATTGGGTATTTTGGTTATTACTCCTCTAGTATTGGTTATTACTCTCCTAGTATAGGGTATTTTGGTTATTACTCCTCTAGTATTGGGTATTTTGGTTATTACTCCCCTAGTATTGGGTATTTTGGTTATTACTCCCCTAGTATTGGTTATTACTCCCATAGTATTGGGTATTTTGGTTATTACTCTCCTAGTATTGGGTATTTTGGTTATTACTCCCCTAGTATTGGGTATTTTGGTTATTACTCCCCTAGTATAGGGTATTTTGGTTATTACTCCCCTAGTATTGGGTATTTTGGTTATTACTCCCCTAGTATTGGTTATTACTCTACTAGTATTGGGTATTTTGGTTATTACTCTCCTAGTATTGGTTATTACTCTCCTAGTATTGGGTATTTTGGTTATTACTCCTCTAGTATTGGTTATTACTCTCCTAGTATAGGGTATTTTGGTTATTACTCCTCTAGTATTGGGTATTTTGGTTATTACTCCTCTAGTATTGGTTATTACTCTCCTAGTATTGGGTATTTTGGTTATTACTCCCCTAGTATTGGGTATTTTGGTTATTACTCCTCTAGTATTGGTTATTACTCTCCTAGTATAGGGTATTTTGGTTATTACTCCTCTAGTATTGGGTATTTTGGTTATTACTCCCCTAGTATTGGGTATTTTGGTTATTACTCCCCTAGTATTGGTTATTACTCCCATAGTATTGGGTATTTTGGTTATTACTCTCCTAGTATTGGGTATTTTGGTTATTACTCCCCTAGTATTGGGTATTTTGGTTATTACTCCCC
Organism: Trematomus bernacchii; assembly: GCF_902827165.1. Taxonomy (NCBI): domain Eukaryota; kingdom Metazoa; phylum Chordata; class Actinopteri; order Perciformes; family Nototheniidae; genus Trematomus; species Trematomus bernacchii. The sequence goes on from NW_022987558.1 coordinate 777,700, forward strand.
TAGTATAGGGTATTTTGGTTATTACTCCCCTAGTATAGGGTATTTTGGTTATTACTCCCCTAATATTGGGTATTTTGGTTATTACTCCCCTAGTATTGGTTATTACTCTACTAGTATTGGGTATTTTGGTTATTACTCTCCTAGTATTGGGTATTTTGGTTATTACTCCCCTAGTATTGGGTATTTTGGTTATTACTCCTCTAGTATTGGGTATTTTGGTTATTACTCCTCTATTATTGGTTATTACTCCTCTATATATATATGAGGAGGGTGTTTGCAGAGAGAGACAGAAAATTCAGGTGAGTGACAATGTTGACAGTGTATCATAATCTGAGTACAGAAAAAACCCACTGTGCGAAGAAGAGTGAGATGAATAAAGAAACAGAGGCAACAGGGGGTGACAACATCTAATCTCTGATGGAGAGAGAGAGAGAAAAACAAAAAAATACACACAGAGAGGAAAATGGGAAAACAGAGATACAGGGGGGGGGGGAAGAGATGTTGATGGAAATGACTCCAGTAGTTCTTCACAGAAATATACACACAAGACGTGGCTTCTAAAGCACATCAGGTGGAGAGAACGCACGGCATAAAGTGACACATTAATTCAATATGGTGGGAGGGGAGGGGAGCGTATCAAAGAGGCAGATGAAAAACACCAGAAGCGCAGAGAAGGTGGCGGGTGGCAGAAGAAGAAAGGGCACATCACATCTGTCATCACCTTCACCTCAGACCCCTTTTTTCTTGAGTTCCTTTGCTATCCTCCTCTGCACTTCCACATCTTTGTACAGGGTGTTCATTTCTCAGATCTCTCCCTTTCCTTCCCTCCACCGAAGCTTCATGTCCTCTCTCTGTCACCTCTCCCTTTATCTCATACTATGCTCAGCGTTGCCCACCCATAAAGGGACAGAGGAGGAGGAGGAGGAACAGGGGATAACGAAAGGAAGGAGAAGTTCAAAGAGAGGTAGAATTGGGAAGCTCTTACCATTGTGGTGAGGATGTACTTGTAAAATGCAGTCGTCATCCCCAGCTCTGACGCCTGTGAACCAAAGAGAAAGACAGAACAAATTGAAGATGAGGGAAGATTGATGAAGGGAGAGATGGCAAAGAGTTATTGGGTGACAGGGAGCAATGGAGACAGTTTGGGGGAAAGTAGGAGGGAATGTTGGGAGGAGAGGGAGCATACGTTAATCACAGTTTTACATCATCAGGCTAACACTCGGACATTTCGCCGAGGGCGGGCAGCCGCTCCGATGTGCCCAGTGAAAACATCCCATACACATTCAAACTGTGACTCACTGCGCTGGCTATCGGCACTACAGGCCCTACTATGAATCAGAACGAGCCGGGGTAACATCAGTGCCGCATCCCAGCCAAAGATGTTCTTTTGTCATATATTTTCTTAAGAGCGCAAGTGATTGTAGCTGGCAGACATACACATTTGTTCCCAATGCAGCTCTGGAGGGCAGGGAAGGTAAAAACATGCAGCCTTTGAGAGAGTTGTGTTATTTTTATACAGATGATAAGCTCTGCATGAACATGAATTTCCCGAATAGGTACGAAAATGCAAATCCCTGAGCTTAAAGGTTCCCTATTATACTCTTTTTCATCAATATATTATAGGTCTCTGAAGTGTTTGGCTCCAAACACCAAACAGATCATTGCAGCATCCCATAATCCCCTCTGTTTCAGCCCTGTTTCAAAAGTGCTGATTCTCTGTCTGTTGCTTTAGATGAAAATAAGGAGCCCCTCCCCACGCCCCTCTGAGAGAGATTTGGTTCAAAAGAACACAATGGTGCTCTAGGAGGAGATTCAGGTGATAAAGGGGGGGACACATGTTGATGTAGAAGAGACATGAAGAAGTGGATTTTGCATAATAGGTGACCTTTAACTGTGTGTGTACTGTTTACAAATGCATACCCTGCAGGTATGTAGAAGGTATTGATGTTTGAGAACTGACCTTCTTGAGGATGAGATAGGACACAGAAGCGTTTGCATCAATGATGATCGTGGCCACTTTGTCGTCACGGATCTCCTTCAGCAGCGGCGTAGGGTCCAGGTTGTCATCCAGCATCCTGATTGACAGCGTCTCCCGGGAGATGAGGAAGCGGCGGACCAGTTCCTCCAATCTCAGCAGGCCTGAGGCAAAGCCAAAGCACCGGTGAGCTGCATATCAATGTCTGTATCAGTAGACACAACTCATATTTCCAAAATGTAAGTTTTGCAGGACCGGAGAGAATCTTGATGTATTCCCAACTGGTCATATATATGTGTCATTTTGCAAAGCATGATGGATGGTTTGTCTAAATCCCCAGGAAATGAAACATCATTTAATACAGACACTAGCGTATGTCTGCATTCGCTGTTTCTCTCAGACAGACTTACTTCATCTATTATGACCTCCACCAAGGTGCTTCTGGATTCAGTGGGTTTGCATAGCGGTTTATCTTAAAATACACTTGAAAGATTTTGTAGAAGAGTGAAGCGACGGGAAGGTAAACAACTGATGAGTTTGTGCTGTAGATAGCGCCACAATGTAAACATTTATAAAGCACTATTTAGCTTTAAACACCTAAACTGCTCAAATGTTCCTTCAGGTAACTTTGCAGCTAAATCAATCTTTCAGAAAACATCCATTTAAACCAAGACAGATTTGCACCATCTTGGCTTGTTCTCATCCCTCCTCCCACTGACACACTGACAAAGACAAAGCTACAGATGAACAGAACAATAACAGAATATGCAAGGGAGGAAAGAAGCTAATCAACAATCCCGATGTTTGAATGAAGACACTAAAATGAAATACTTTTAAATACAAATTAAGTGAATTCAACCAAAGGATTCAATTCGTTTCAAAACATAAAGTCATTGTCCTGTGAGGAAAAGTCTCATGTACTGAAGATAAGGAAAAATAAACAGTAGGGTAAACAAATAATAAATAACAAAATCAATTTTTTTTTTAGGTCTCTTAAATGCTAACTGTTTGAACTGTTGGAGCGTATTAAGATTATTTTATGGTCATATTTATTTGACAGGAAACTGACACATCAAACCCGAGGATCCTCACATATTTTTCCTCTTTAAAGTCAATCATCCCAGTTTTGTAGAATCTAGTTAACCAAGTTTGATCCGTAAATATTTGGACAAGCTTTAAAATATTTAAATATCCCCTCCTTGTTCTGAGAAATTAAAATACTATGGTTTTGATAATAATTGATGTGTGGATATGGTTTTCAAAATCAAAAGTTATTTACTACTGAATATTTTTGGTAGAGTTACGGTTTTGCTTTGTTATTTATTAAGGTTAGGAACCATAAACCAAGGCTCACACGTTTCCTTTTTCCTGTCAGAAAATGTACATTTGATTTATTTTATTTTAATAAAATGTGGTATTATTTAACGTGAATAAATGAGTGGAAACAAACTAACTTTCTTAACAAAATGCCGCTTGCTTTGAAGTTCATTCAATGTAATCTGTGGCGTCAAGTTTTCACATCACATTAGTGTAAGTTGCATTTTGGACTGGCTACAACTCGTTTTACTGTCTCCGAATTATAAACAACTTCTAGGTTTTACATAAGCATTTAAAAGCATTGTGCAACAGGACGATAAGCTCATGACATTAAAGCTTGTATGGCACCAAACCAACATGACAAAATAAAACTATAACTCAGTGCTTATGAGTCTGACTCACCTGAAATTAATCTCTTTACAAAGCCCTAATATCCCCAGAGAGGATTTTTAGGTATCCTCCCAAATTGATGTGAGCCATCAAACAATCAGTATGACAAATTTCTAAACATTGTCTATTAATAGAATAATAAATCAGGAGAGTTGTGCAGACTTGGCAGAGGTACAGTATGCGCTCTTTGAGTGCTTTGTAATTCACTTTGTGTCTTCTATCCCATCCATCAATGATGCTCTTCAGTTCTTTTGAGTGATGTATGTACTGTCAGAAATATGTATATGTTCAAAAAGCTTCAAATAAAATATAAAACTAAAACTGGAGATTTCTTTATGGATTCTGCGAACATCTGGCGAACAGATGGATGGAAATAGAAGCAGAACAGCAGGAGCAGAAAGTCAGAAAATACAGCACTTGAGACAATTCACACACTTGAAGCGAATTCCTCTCGACAATGAGTAGTACCAATGGCAGTCAAGACTCACTTGACATTGGGTGTGGAATGAGCCTTTACCAGGAAGTCAGCCCTGGTGCCTCCTAATTGTAATTCCATAATAAGGCACCCCTAGCTATGTAAATAAGTGGAGGGGCAGGCATCTGGGGGACGGAGGGGAAGGGGAGAAGGAGGAGAGGAGAGGTGGTGCACAGAGCCCTTCAGCAGGAGAAAGCCTCTGTAAGCAGTGGGGTAATCACTGAACCAGGCCAAAACTTTAATTAGTTTGGAGAAGGAGGGAAAAAATCAATGCACTTTACAGCTTCCTCTCCTCCACCCCTCCTTCCTTCACATATTCTCCCTCTCACACATAAGCCCTAACTTCTCTATCTCTCTGTTCCCTGCCCTGTGCTCCAGTTACCTCTCTCTGTCTTTATCCATCTCGCCTTTTTTACGCCACCACCGTCTCCTCCTCTTGGCGCTTCGTGTCGCCGCCCGTAACCTCATTCATCTCATGAAAACTGCATAATGGAATTAGGTTCAGATAACGCATTGTGACCCAGGAATAGCGAGAGTACGATATGTATAAAAACTAACTTAATATCTATTCTACACACACGGGTGAAAGGGAGGGATATGTGATTAAAGCAATTAACATGTTGTTGCAAAAGTGACCAATTTCTAATTACGTTACTTAATTATAGAGCGCGCATTGGTGGGTGTCAATGAAATGCAGGACTTTACACATTTCTCGCCTCACTGACAAAAAAGAGAGAATGTCTGCTTCACTTGAACACTGCGCTCTACACAGGGATAAACATGATGAATAAAACAAGTGGACTGGTTGTAAACATTGTCTGATGTTGAGCACAGAGCCGTACACACACCCATACAAATACCCCCAAACCCCTCACACACATGTACGGGCAAACAGTACACTCAGGGGCAACAACACACACACACACACACACACACAGGCGCCTGTACAGACAAAGTAAAAGCATAAAAAACATCAAACACACACACATACCGCACCACACACACCCACTCACTCGTTCACAGTGTGGAACAAGTCTGTTGAGTGGCAGTTAGCACCTATTCTGCAGCCATGGCAACCAGCTCCATGGCGATAGATAGCGCAGCCAAGTGGGTCAGAGTCTGTGAGTGTGATAACCTTGTAAAGATCACCTTCAAGCCAAATGCATTATACACTCACATCCCTCCGTCTCTGCACCGGTGAAAGCTGCATCTTCTGACCCCGGACGCTAACTATGATGCTATCTGTTGCTTTTAAACCTCGACAGGAAAAGCCCGGTGAAAAACCTTTGTCTGCGCGTTTAACTGATGATCAAACCTGAGAAAAAGATGTCTGAAGCCATTTCAAAGTTCAATAAAATGACAAGTCCACGAGGAATTCAGCGTGCTTTTGAGGAAGGCTTGGCCACCTGCTGGGACGATAATTAAATCATCTTAATAACTGAGTGAATTCTTCATAACGTAGCACATTTTGGTTCGTCAAAATCGACCCCTTTTCACACTGCAGTGACAGGTGTTCACAGACTTCAATGGCCCCACTAATTATTTATGTAATTGCCCTTCACTCTTGCAAGGTTTTCCTCGGCTTGTGTGAGACGTTAACAGCTGCACAACAGCTCAGTTTCACTCACACACATAATGTCAGATGACTATTCAGTGGAAGAAATTAGTATTTTTCACCTCCTACTGCATACATTATTTCGAGCTTTGTTTAAATACTACAGCCACCGTCGGACCAAGCCCTTTAATTCCCTCTACTCTCGCTGGGGCAGTGCATAATAAATCAATAACGCACTCTTTCAAAATGAAAATAAAGAGGGCTAGTGACTAAGCCCCAATTCCCCTGTGATGTTAAAGCTCTCTGAGTGCCTGGCAAGTTAAATCAAATGTCCCCTAAGTTCTTCCAATACCGGAAAGCATTTCAAACACGAATATTTATGAAATTGGTTTGGCCGAAAAACCCTCTGAGGTGAATAAGAGACAGTGTGCAAGAGCATTGAAAAAAATAGAAGAGCAGCAGCAGGAGCCGTGTTGTGATCTCGGACCACAGACAGAACTTCATGACCAGACTGTCAAAATGAGTGTCCAACCGTGCAAAACAGTCATATCCGCCCAAACTGTGTGAATGTGCCAACACTCCCACAGAGGCATTTGCACGCACACACGTTAAAAACCACACAGATATATAGTCGGTATAGCTGGAACACAATTGATGCACTTACACCCACCTAAACAACAAACACAGCTATGCAGTTGCACATAAAGTACTGTGCAACACTCTCTCTGGCCTTCTAGTCAGAGCTGAGCATGACACCTGACATTTCTCTGTGTTTTGTCTTTATCTTTCTGTTGTAAATTCTTGTCTTTTCTATTTCATTTTCTTATGTTATTGTAGTGTGCTTTTATTACATGTACAGCACTTTGGCTCGACCGAAAATCGTTTTTTAAATGTGCTTTATACATAAAACTTGATTTGATTTGATAACAATAGAAGGGGAACTACGTGTACTCACACTCAGCCTTGGCACACACCAGGCTGGCTGATGGGTAACTGAACGAGCGTAAGATGGATCCTATGGCCAGACTCAGGTCCTCGTTGCTAGGGTACAGCGTGACAGAGGCGAATCGCAGGTACGGCAAGCGGGGAGTTTCCTCCGGACCGATCTTTACATGAGGGATCTGGCAGAGAGGAGAGAGGAACATTAAGGAAGGCAAATGTCTCGTGATTAACTCCCCTTCTAACACTCGAGCAGGAAAAAACTGTGAATAAGAAGAACCATCCATTAGTGAAGGCTACAGAGGGAGAAAAAGAAAGGAAAGATAGATGGAAGAGGCACCTTGAATATAAAAGGCTACGGGGAGAAAGCAGTTGGATGATGGATAATTATATGAGAAGAAATGCGAGGAAAACTCATCTTTAGAGACATTCATCATGACGTGTGTGTGGGTAGGAGGGGTAGTGTGTCAGAGAGGAAGAAGAACTAGTTGTCTGTATGTTTACATGAAATCTGTGTGTGTTAATCCTCCACACTCACCTCCTTCTCTCCACATATATGACTGACAGTAGAACCGGAGGCGGGGCTGGAGGCGGGACCTATCACAGAGACGACGCCTTTGGGTAGAATCTGACACACTGAAAGGGAAGAAGGGGGGATATACACATTGAATATGCAGACACATTCCTCTCCCTCTGCTACAGTTTGATGGCAGCTCGCAGTTGGCATACAGTAACACAGCTGCAGTCAGGGGAGAAGAGGGGACATTCAAAATGCAGCAAAAAAACTCAGAAGTTGCATTAGTATTTCACTTTAAGCACTGCTTCTATTGTAGCAGCACGATGTGTCTCATTATAATCAGATTTATGTTGAGACGAATGCTCCGGGGACGACAGCAGGGCAGGCCAGGGTTGCCTGCTGCGATTATTCACTTGTTAAGACAGTTCTTTTTATTGATTTGAATGATTTTGAAACATTAATTTTGAATGTTATTATATCTCTGGCATTAGAACAATCGTAACAGACTGATGGTCGCCTTCGAATAACAAATGCCAGTTTGCATAATTATTTGCACAAAGACATCGATGTGGGGGAGGCGGGAAACGATTTTACACTTTTGTTCAGGAGAGGCTCAACCTAACAACATCTCTATTGATGCAGTTCAAGCATACATTTCACTCTCCAAAACCTCCATATGACAACAAGTCTCCACTATATCCATATTCCCATCTTAATGGGAAGAAATTATCTTTTTGTTTAATACATCTTATCAACGTAAGTTAAGGTTTTTAGGAGGTTGCCATGTTTACTTAAGTATGAATGTAAGATATCTATTCACTTACTCTGATTTTAAAAAATATTTTATTTTATTGTCAATAATGTGATGTTTGAATGGCTTTTCTTTTGACCCCAAGAAGATTAGTGATATTCGCAGAAGTACACTCTGTAGGGGGATCTTAAGTAAAGTAAAAGTAAAAATCCTTTCTTTTCTGGTTATGAACTTTCAATTTAACTTGTTAAAAATTCTGAAGGACTCTCATAGTCTCACACTTAATACCCTAATCACCCAATAAGCACAACCCTCTGAAATAATGTATTAAAAGGCAAGGCTCAGTTACTCTCTCTTCATTGAAATCCTGACAAAGATCAGCTAAGGTCAAAAACTTGATGCTTTTTAAATTGTCTCCATTATGCTGAACATATACATTAATGATTAAAAGTTAGTTACAGGACAGTTGTGGTCATCATCTGTCTTACACTTGACTAATTGAGCAGCCTGCAGTCTCTGTAACTGATCAATACGCTTATTCACTTTCCTGCCAGGAGTCAGAGGAGAAGACTAATGTCTCAAGACTGGACGACAAATATGAAGCTAGGCTAAGCTAACCGGCTGCAGACTGTAGTTAGTCAGTCGTATGAAGCCTTCAGAGTGGTCTCATCTAACTCTCAACAAGAAAGCAATAAGCATATTTTGCTACCATTGACCAGTCTTCCAAAAAAAGGATAAATTCATCATTTACCATAAAGCGAATATTAAATAAATGGTAATCTAGCTGACATTTTGTAGACATGCCGAGGAGCACTAAGGGGTTGGACAGCTTGCTCAAGGACACTTCGGCATGTTTACTGCAGGGGGTGGGATCGAACCCTCTGATTGGTAGAAGCTTATTTACCCCCTGCGCCACAGTCTAACTTGTTTTGCACAGTATCTTTTAGTCTAATGAGTTTTTATTACTGTTTTCTGTCTACCCACCTAAAAAAAAAACAGCTTTCAGAGATCCAGAAGAAATGAGTCTGTGGAGTTAACTGCGTTATTCTTATAGTAATAAAGCTCTTTTTATTGCTGGTATATTTGGTTGGTATTTTAATTCATCCCAATTAGTCGTCCTCAGTCGCTGCCACTGCCTCTGTGTGTGTGCGCCCACACCGTGTGAATGTGCATTTGTGTCTGAAGATAGGGATGTGTGTGCATGCATGTGTAAATGTGCATGATTGTGTGTGTGTGTGAAAATGTGTGTGTGTGAAAATGTGTATGAAAATGTGTGTGATTGGGTGTGTGTGTGTGTGTGTGTGTGTGTGTGTGTGTGTGTGTGTGTGTGTGTGTGTGTGTGTGTGTGTGTGTGCCTCAGACAGCCGTAGCTGTAAGATGATGAGCTCTCTGATCCAGAGACCAAAATAAGCCGAAAGCAAACAAGCCTGTCAAAGTCTCCTGCCCATCGGTCAAGGGCACACACACACACACACACACACACACACACACACACACACACACACACACACACACACACACACACACACACACACACACACACACACACACACACACACACACACACACACACACACACACACACACACACACACACATCAGAACACACACAACTCAAGCATGCACAGATGTACACACCCCATCTTCAGCACACAGACATTTTGCCAGTAGCTCGTGGCAGGGTCGGGGACCTATTAGAATAGGAGCAGGGAGCCTGTTGTCTGCTCAGTGGCTGGATTCAGCAGCACTTCTTCAGTCTTTACACTCTCCAAATATTCTGTTTTAAATCTGTGTATCAATACAAGTGTCATGGAGCGGCCCTTTGTGCTGCTGCTGCTTTCTGCTGGCCTGTGCTGCTGATCTGTGTTAGTGTTTGATGATGTGTTGTTGCCGTGTCCTGCACAGTAGGCAGAGCCAGCTGTTACTGCAGGGCACTGGTCCACTGTTTTTAATGAGACAAGCTTACTGGCCCATTACTGGTCTCCAATGACGTGTAAACTAATCAGCAAACGCCCTTACTGGTTGCTAATCACACGAAAGTGGGGGTGTTTTAACTATCCGGACATCATTTGCTCATAAAAAAGCAGCTTTTTTTCCGAAATGTAATTATCTTTTTTGTAAAATATCATCAGCCTTTTTAAGTGGGATCAAAACTGCAGTAGACTCCTTTTCCACTCTTAGCCAGTCGCTATAAATATTAATAGTCCATATTAATAATAATAACTACTGGTATTTTTAGTGGTCACTTTCTGCCTGGGCTAATTATGCCCTGCTGGACTGTCATAGATTAAGCAGGACTTTATCAGTCATTATCCTGGATGTTTCCGCTCTGCTGGTTTTCTTTGGCATGCGTCGGCCCCACTCACTGGTGTCGGTAGTGTCGTACTGGGAGTCTTTTTGCAGCTCGTATATGTCCACCTCCACCCGGGTGCGGGCCGGACCCTCCATGGCGCTGTTGATGTTCTCTCGGGCCAGGGACAGCGCCAGCCGCTCCCCCCGCCCACACACAGACTGGTCATCCAGGATCGCCGCTAGAGAGGCGGAAAGGGAAGGAGAGCAGTGTGAAGGTCTTTCATCGGTCGCTCCGCCAGAAAGCATATAAGTGTATTTCCCAAAATGTCATACTACCATTTCAGTGTGTGTAGTTGTTATTTAGTTGCTACAAAGTTCAAGTCCTTTAGTCTATGATGTGTTTAGATAATTTTGGCTGGCCAATGTGTTATTTGGTCAGACAAAAATATTGACTTCTTATACAAAATTATATATTACGAAGTGTGAAGGTCTCTCCGCCAGAAAGCAAATAAGTGTATTCCCCAAAATGTCATATTACCACTTCAGTGCACTAATGTACATTTCCCAAAGATATTGAAGTGACTGTTATTTTGTATATATTGATTGTTGTGCTTTTATGTATGTCTTACGATACGATACGATAATACTTTATTGGTCAGATCAAGTCTGAAATTTGACTTGCATCACAGCAGCTCCATGTGTAACATCAACATAGACACATATCAAGACACAATACATGAAAAACAAACAACAAACATTGAACATAACATCACAATCACTGAGAGAAAACATTTTCAAAGACCCTTCAGCGTGCATTTGATCTGGGATCAGCTCTGTATTTACTGTGAGGATTGGCTGATGCACCAAGGAGTGCTTCAGTCTGACTTTATTGAATCGTGGGACCCTGTATCTCCCATTAGATGGTAGCAGTTCATATTCGCTGTTCAGAACATGGTTTGGGTCAGAGATGATGTTGCTGGACAGCCTTATTAGGTTGTAAGCTCATGTCCTTTAGTCTAAGATGTGTTTAGATCATTGGCAGGACAATGTGTTATTTTGGTCAGACTCAAATCTTTACTTCTTATAGAAAATGTAATATTTCGAAGTAAGGGGTGTTGCCATGAACTGGCATTGACTGTAGCCAAAATATATAAACATTTAAAATTGATATGATGTTAAAATGACACATTGTTTAATACCCAAGTGCTTCTTGAATCATTTTCTGTTCTTTCTCAAATCTTTTTGTACATTTTTCTACAGTTATGGGTACAGACTCTCTATCCATTTCCACATCATATCTTTTGTATAATTCATCCACCGAAACGAACAAAGAGGTAGATACATTTTTAGGATTGAAAATGATTCCTCTTTTTTATTCCCTATAGACATTGTGGAAATATCGTTGTTGAAAATGATTGAAGCTACAATTACTGCAAAGTGAAAATCTGATATCATGGCAACCCTATTTTTCGAATACTCGGAGGGAATTGTTACATCTGTATGAGGAAACCAATTGAAATGTAATAAATCATGTATGAGTGTTGTTGAAGGTGTCAGACTCATGATGGAGCCTTTCTTCGGAGAACATCTCACACCTGCTTACATACAGTAGATGAAAAAGTAGTTATTCTAATAAGATTGTATCATGGATCACTTGCATGGTGAAATATCTTTCCGTATAACGAGATTGGACACAAAAAAGTATATTATTAGTGCACTTTTGGCCTTTGAAAGTCATTTTATCTCTTGATGTTCTAACAAAAGTGGCAAAACCCACTTTGAGTCACCTAAAGAGCCCAAAAACCAACCAGGAAAAGTATGTTGAGATATTTTTCTTATGTAGTGAGGATGGAGGGACGGCTCACCCATGCGGACGGAGGAGAGCACAGGGGTCTGACCGAGGGAGCGTGGCGGCATGGTGACTAGCAGGAGGAAGAGGAAGTGTATTGACAGCAGCAGTGCTGGCAGAGCCGGCATCTTCTACTGCTCCTCATGGAGAACGGTCTGCTGGCTGCCTGTACCACCACCTGCAGGAAGGGAGGGCACAACACACACGTTACTGGACACATCAACATTCTCCTGGCATAAAACAATTTCCCTTTCTTCTAATTCTGCGGCTTATCTTTAGTTTGCACTGTCACATTTCAATGACGTGGGAGCAACAATGTGACAACACATACAATAGCCTATGAAGATGTTCTCTGTCACACCACAGAGGCAGCCCAGTCCCATGCACATCGCCTGTCTAATAATAAAATACATAAACGCACATCTCTCTTCATGTCTCTGGTGGAGAAACTGCCTTTAGAAGTGACAGGACTCAGCCATGAAGGGATCTCCAGGGGGTTTAAAGACGACTTTACAACAGCTGGCACACACATCGAGGCACTCAAACACTTCCACACTTCCACACATACAAACAAGGGCATACACAAGTATATACCAGATACAGTAATAGATCAAACACAAAGACACAAGTACGACCGTGTTCTATTCATCCACACACGCCTGAGCCCACGACGCATATCGTTGACTTTTTTACGATACCGATACCACTGAACGATACCGATACTCGACCGATACATAGCGTCATACTTTCATGTTGCATAAGGGAACAATTGAAGCGCTTTATGATATAGTTAAAATGTCAAATGAATATTACAATTAATTGTGGGACTTCGACCTTTTAGTACTGAACAAACAATGAAAAACACGTTTGACAACACGGGCTTGAAGACTGTAAATTCCTGTACTCTGATTTTATGTGACAGTAGCAAATGTTTTGAGAGGTTGGATGTGTTGCCGCCTTTCCCAGAAATAAACTTCATGCAGTGGTTACAGACCCCACCATTCAGACAGGCAGTGGTTACAGACCCCATCATTCAGACTGGCAGTGGTTACAGACCCCACCATTCAGACAGGCAGTGGTTACAGACCCCACCATTCAGACTGGCAGTGGTTACAGACCCCACCATTCAGACTGGCAGTGGTTACAGACCCCACCATTCAGACTGGCAGTGGTTACAGACCCCACCATTCAGACTGGCAGTGGTTACAGACCACACCATTCAGACTGGCAGTGGTTACAGACCCCACCATTCAGACTGGCAGTGGTTACAGACCCCACCATTCAGACTGGCAGTGGTTACAGACCCCACCATTCAGACTGGCAGTGGTTACAGACCCCACCATTCAGACTGGCAGTCATATGCAGCCACACTTTAGATTTCCGTGCCGACATCGAGCTAATGAAAAAACGAAAGCTAACCGAAAGGCTCAGACGTTCGGGAGGAAGGTGAAGGGCGTTGCTTGGCAATCAAGCCAATCACCGAAGCCGTTGCAAGACGCGCAATCTGATTGGCTGGCGGTTTGGGCTTGAGTTTAAGGATATTACGCCTAACTTAATATAAAACAATAAAATACAAAAATAAAAAGTTTTCGAAAAAGTATCGAAAACCGGATCTGATTTCGGTACAGTATACCGTAGCCGCTAGTAACCGGTATTTCGGTAATACCAGGAACCGGTATGCACCCCTAGCCCACATTCATGTTTTTTTTCTATAACATAGCCCCGACCTCGACCTCCAAACAGACACACACAAAAAAAAGACACGAAGAAAGCTCAGCTGAGCCTCAGTGGTGCTAAGCAGAGTGACAAGGCCTCGCTCTGACAGACGTGTTGACAAGGCAGTGTGAAAGGATAGAGAGATGAAGGGAAGGGTGAATACAGAGGAGAGGGGGACAGACAGGGAGGATGGGGGGGGAACAGTTGACCTGGGAAAGCTGGTCAACCAGTCTAACTCTCGACACATTTGACAGACAGCTGAAAGAGTCAGTTCATGACCTTCAATTGACCCTTCAGCTGTAAACACAGACATGCAGGAGTGGTAGAAATCTGACCTCTGACCTTTAAAAGCACATGAGGGGATGAAAATGAGTCTTGTGTGTTTGTGCATACACTAGTCTGAACATCAAAGAGGCAGATAATACGCATTGCCGTCACTGTGCTGAACGTCCCTTCCACCTCTAATCTCTTTTTTCTGGGCTCACCTCTCCAACACTTGTTTAGCTTTGATGTTCAAAGCACACAAAAATCTGTAACCCTGTGCTTCGAATCCCTCATCACGATTACTGACCTGACTTTCTTCCTGTGCCGTGTCAAAGGGTGGGCAAGCGGCTACACAAACATGTCTGTAATGCTAATAGCATGCGCCATACTGTGCAGATGGCTGCGTTGCTCTAATTATTGTAACCGCAGCTCAAAGTGAGCAGTGGCAGAACGTATGCAGGGCCATCTGTATGTGAGACACAGCATATAATAACTGGCACACAGTGGGAGTCATTTATTCCCTCTTTCTATTCATTAAATCATATACAGTATGTTCTAATAAAGGTGGATCAAATGGTGAACACTATGTACTGTATAATGGTGTACATGTACAGCTTATTATTCTGACCACACAGTGAGAGCAACACAGCTACTTCATTGTTCTGTTGCTACTGTGTGCTGTTTGCTCCCTACATCAGTGGTCGCTTTCTCAATTCACCCTTCCCCAAAGAGAGTGTGTGTGTGTGTGTGTGTGTATGTGTATGTGTATGTGTGTGTGTGTGTGTGTGTGTGTGTGTGTGTGTGTGTGTGTGTGTGTGTGTGTGTGTGTGTGTGTGTGTGTGTGTGTGTGCGTGTGTGCGTGCGTGTGTGCGTGGCTTCCAGACATGTGTGTTCATTTCAGCACATGTATGAGGATGAGTGTGTGTGATGGCGTATTGATCGGGCGCAGCTGAGGTGGCGGGCCTTCAGGTGCAGTCGATCAAACCTGCAGGGAACCTATCAGGGGAGCAGTGCATTTCACAGGAGCCACCTGATTGGCTATTACCAAGAGGCAGATTGCCATGATGACGAATAAGATCCTAACTGAGGATATGCCTTCATCAATGATGGGATGGAACCGGTGCTATTTCATTGTTATTGAGAGCTATTGACAGCATTAGACAGAGAAGATTACAGCCTCTATTCTCCAGGGAGAAGAAGAAGAAGGGGGAGGGAGGGAGGGAGGGAGGAGACGGAAAGCTGTGATAAGAGTAAGGAGAATGAGAGAGAGAAAAAAGGAGCACTGGGAATGGGGCTGGGGACGAGGGGGGAATAAAAAAAATTGAAAAGAGATTGGAAAGAGATGTGGAGGAGGATGGAGATAGAGAGACGGGAGAGCAGGTGGAGAGTAACAAATGACATTTACTTAAGTTCTGTACTCAGGTATACTCACTATATTACAGAGATGAATATGTTTGCTTTTAACCACCACCATGTATTTCACAGCGACTAGTTATTCTGCAAACTTACAACTTAGAAAATATGGTGCATGGTTCCCAACAGTACATATTAAACTAAGATATGTGCTTTATGTGGTTTTCCCTGTCCTGTCGTGTGTTATATAGGTTTGTGTGCACGTAAATGGTCTGCAAAAGTTCCCTTTGTTAGTGTGTAATCTTAATTTGAATTCATTCTCCTTGCTTGTTCTTATATTTCTTGTTGGGAAATGGTATTCTTTTCTTCCTTTGACATTTAAAACAAATGAAGTCAGCTTGTAAATTGGCTGAAAATACATCAATTCATATTTAATTCCAAAGCCTGCAGCAAACGTTGCGTCCCATCTGTGCATGTTCTTATGTCGATACATCACTTTTCTTTGTTTATTTTAAAGTAAAGAGCTTAAGATTAGTTCCATCTCACCAAACCACCACATTAAAATGCGGCTAATAGGCAGCAGTTATTCATCAGTAACCAATAAATATGAAAAAAATAAACTATATTTGGAATATGCCACACTTTCATGTGCCCCGTCATTAGTTCAGCAGCTAAACTGTGTTTATCACTTTATGGTTTACGCCTCATCGCTAATGACACATTTTGTACTCATCACCGCTCTCTGATTCCCAAATTTGGATGGACTACCTCACTGACAAGAAAAAATACTGTGTCGAGAAATTATTTTCTGAAGCTCTCCTGCTAAAGCTCCTAAACTACTACGACTTTCATTCTACAAAGTCTTGTAACTACAGGAGATGATCCAAGACATACCTGTCTGTTAGGTGTTACATGTAAAAGGGTACTGGGTAAGCTTAGTGAGTATTTATTTTGTTGTGTGTGTGGTGTAAGCTCTGCAAAAAGAGAGCAAAATCATTAACTTAAATCACATTTCTCAACCGAAACTGTCTGCAGTAATAACAATCTATCGAATATGAATTAAGGAAAATCAGTTATAGGACACAAACAACATGTCTGCAGTAATCAAAAAGAGAACGACAAACAAAGGAAGCAAGGCAGCGCATGAAGCCTCTCGTTGAAGTCAAGTGATTGCACCTGAGCACTTCCTGTCTGGAAAGGACACGCCCTCCTCTCCAGACAGGAGTGCTCGAAAAAATCATGTCCTATGTGTTTTCCAAACCACTTTTCACAACCAGTGTGAACAAGTGTATTGAATGAAGGAAAGATGTGAAGGAGAATTCATCAGCACACCAGCCGACATAATTATGATGCACCAGGCGAATGGTGTTACACTTTTGGGAATTGTTGGACGGCATTATCTCCTTTCCTTTCGTAAAGGATGGTCCAATGCATCCTAAGGTAGAGGAGATAACAAAGAAAGCATTGAAGCCCCTTTCCTATCATCTAGAGAACAGCTTTTATCATGGCTGCCAATTAGGTTCTTCTGGCTCATTTCACTCTGGGTGTTTCTCAATGTCGAGGACGCTTCCTTGGTAGGACACAGGTTCTTCAGAAGCGATGCAAGAATCCTTCCTAGCCTCGGAAAACGAAGAATGGTGGAACAGGCTAACAGGTGTGCGTCATATGCGAGGCCCCGCCTTAAATGGAGCGCGATTTCCGCCAAAGATTTGGGAAATTGGTCCGTGCGCAAAGCATTGTGGGGATTTTAAGACCGCGGAGGATACACATGTGCAGCCTCGAAATGTCCCGCAACGAAGGACGCTGGCCTCGGTAGAATTCCAAGCATCCTGGACATTGGAACAGTCCTTCGGTGGGATTCGATGACGTAGCATCCTTGATATAGTGGCTCTGGAGCAGCCTTCCTCGACATTGAGAAACACCCTCTGTTAGGACCCTTCCTAAGCAATAAAGACTATTGGTCCTCCCTTCCTCAGGTGTGACCTCTTGTGACCTCTTGATGGGAACCACTAACACCTACAGTTTATAGTCATATGTACAGGGTGCATTGACCTATATGCAACATTTCAATGAAATAAAAGTAACACCGCCTCCTACTAAATTCTCTTTCTTGCCATTCTACAAAAATATTTTTGTACGACTGTTTTTATTGATTCTATTTGACATTTGGTTATTGGCTGTTTAACTTAGAGGTGTTGTGCCTGTAAGCAAATTCAGTGGTTGTCTGTTCTCAGATGGAAATGTTTATTTTTTTAAGGACTAGCTGATCAAAGAAAATTGTATTTCTCTCACTCCACCAGCTGCTACCAATCAGCTGATTATATACATCTACTACATTTTGCCATGATCTCTTACAGCCAATCATGGTGAAGCTATCAAACTTCACCTATTCTACTTACAGCTTCACCTTCACCTGTAACATAAGATATCACAATGAGGTCTAATTGAAAAGTCTATTCCCATTTCTCATCCTCTTGTGCTAATGTCAATAATATTTGTTCACTCGAAACAGAAGTCTCTCGTGATTGAATTAAAGACAATTGCTTAACGACTTCTGTTTCTTTGGATTCTTTGAAACCTCCTATACTTCAGGTACATTCAAGAAAGCAAGATTACTTTTGACATTGACAGAGAACTTCTTCTACAAGTGCATACGAGAGAAAGAAAGCCAAGTGCAATGCGCTGGTGAAGGACAGCGCAAACACAGAGAGAGCAAATGGTGAGATGCGGTTGCCTTGTTTAATCTGGACTGCGTGTCTGGCTGCTGAACTTGCTCCGCTGCTGTAGGAGAACACGGCTGAGTCCCTGTAGCAGCCGGGTGTCAGTCTGCAGGGGGTGAGCAGCGAGAGGGCCAGACTAGTCTGAGCTGCACACAAAAAAAAACACTCCCCCAACATCAACCCCCCCCCTCGCTCGCTTTCATTCTGCACCCTGCTGTAAGTCATCCGGCACCCTGGCACCACTGAGAAATACAGAAAAGCAAAAATACATAAATATCCTGACACGCTGGGTGTGTGTGTGTGTGTGTGTGTGTGTGTGTGTGTGTGTGTGTGTGTGTGTGTGTGTGTGTGTGTGTGTGTGTGTGGTGTGTGTGTGTTGTGTGTGTGTGTGTGTGTGTGTGTGTGTGTGTGTGTGTGTGTGTGTGTGTGTGTGTGTGTGTGTGTGTGTGTGCAGGAGACTTGGCAGCTAGCTTATAGTGTATGCAGTGCCTATTATGAAAGAGAAAACCGTAAAATCAGAGATCTTAATTATCTAGAGAGAGCAGGAGGGAGAAGGGGATGTTGGGGGGGTGGGTGGTGTGGTAGGAGGGGAAGCAAAGGGAGAGCCAAAGTGGGACGGAGGGAGGGAGGGAGGGAGGGAAGGGAGGGGATATTGAGAAAATCGGAAAACGAGGGAACGCTATCTCGCCTCGCACCCCCAGGCTGACGGGGATGAACGGAGGCTCAGGCAGAGGAAGCAGCATGAGCGATAGCAAGGGAGGAGAGGAAGGAGAGAGGGATGCAGAGAAAGACAAAAAGATGGAGAAAAGGCAGCTTGAAGAGGTGGGGGGGGGAGAGGAGAAGGGTGTCAGTGGGGGGGCTGACGAATCATTTGTTTTCCCTCCTCATGCCTTATTGTATGACACAAGAAAATCTGACAGTTATCATAATGGAAGGATGAATCATTCCCGTAATTGAATTTGCAAGTGGAACGGCTTCAGTGGATGTGGATTTAAGAAGACTTTACCGCCGGCCATTATGGCACAGAAGTGTTATTTTGCTCATTCTTCTCACAATTAAAAGTCATTGTTGACTAGAGAGCGCCTGCTGCAGACAGCTCGGCTGCCGTCCCCCAACGAGCGCGGTCAGGACATTTCAGAACATTTGTCAACCCCCCAGACAATATGGATGAGCTGGGAGGTCTGTTTGGTGTGTGTGTGTGTGTGTGTGTGTGTGTGTGTGTGTGTGTGTGTGTGTGTGTGTGTGTGTGTGTAGGGTGCAAGGGAGAGTATAAAAGAGATAGAGAATTGAGTGTGAGAGAGAATGGGGGACATTCATCCCAGTTGGGGATTTAGCTGTTTGGTGCATGTATTCATCTTTGTGTGTGTATAAATGGCATATGCATTTGTGTGTGTGTGTGTGTGTGTGTGTGTGTGTGTGTGTGTGTGTGTGTGTGTGTGTGTGTGTGTGTGTGTGTGTGTGTGTGTGTGTGTGTGTGTGTGTGTGAGCAGTGTCACTGGGAGTGGAAAAATACCAAGGACCCTTAGTTCACCCCTTTGTGGCTCTTCTGTAGTGCTGGATTAAGTGTGTAGGACTTTGTGTCTGCGTCTGATATGAAAGCAGCAGCACATGTTCTCGGTCGCATTGACTCAGCGTTTTCACTTTGCACCCATTCGCACTTTCTCCCCCGCCTCCCCTCTAACATGTACCTCTCTAATCTCACCATCTCTGCCTTTTCTCTGCTATCTTACCTTTGTCCTCCTCTTGATGCCACTGCCTCCTTTGTTCCCTTTATGCCTTTTGTTTGCAGTATTTTCGGTTTTTCTCCCTAACCTTTTCTTTTTCGTATTGCCTTCCTTTCCAGAATATATATTTGAGGCATGACTTTGAGATGAGGCTAAACATTTAGATTTTGAGCAAATATGATTTATTCATGGGATGTGTTCTAGTGGTTCAATCAATCCAAATAGGAGGAAAAGGTATTATATAAACTTGGCCATATGGAATAAGAAACAACAATAACTTAAACAGCTTTTGTAAATAATGAAATTCAATACAAGTAGTGCCGTAAGCACAACCTTGTGAGGCTTATAGTGTTGAATGTTGGTTTTTAAGAGGAGTACTTCTCACACAATGGGAATTAAATAAATGAACATCCGACAATTAAGTGTAATCTATAGCAAGATAACAAACTGCAGCCTTAGACCCCATTTACACGGGAACGTTTGCGTTTACGCACCGTATGCGTTTTCAAAAAAGTCTTCTGTACACACGCGGCTCAATTAACGTGTCCATTCACACGAGACCGCTGGAAACGCTGTAGTACATATGCCGGGCCTGTAAGTGGCGCTGCTGCCGCCACAAAATACACCAAAAGCAGCGAAGAAGACCCCGGATCATGGTTGCCATGGTTGCCCTTCTGTTTATTCTCCGCGGTGGACGGCGTGTGCTCCTGCTGTAATTCTCTCCGGTTAGTCCACCAGCAGATGAAAAACACCCACCTCTCCGCCTCTTCCAAGGGACGAGGGGACCGTGCGGCAGAGTTTCCGTTAACATTTTTTTCCGCCGGTCAACATGTCCGTTAAAGTTTAAATCTTCCGGACAAAATTAGAAAAGTGCCGGTCAGAGGTCTTCTTTGTTATTTATTGAGCTTTAAAACAAATTGATAACGACTCTATATAATAATAATAAACGGAGCCTCTCTTTTCCTCCCCCTCTCCTGACAGCCCAGCAGCTGATCTCTGAGCAGGAGACGTGGGGAGAGGGAGACGTGGGGAGAGGGAGACGTGGGGAGACGTGGGAGACGTGGGGAGAGGGAGACGTGGGGAGAGGGAGACGTGGGGAGAGGGAGGCGGGGGGAGACGTGGGGAGAGGGAGACGTGGGGAGAGGGAGGCGTGGGGAGAGGGAGGCGGGGCTATTTCATCGTTATCAGAAAATGATCGTATAGGCGTACACACGGAGCCGTTTGCCCCCCCAGAGCGCTCCGTTTGCAGATCTATCCACCTTGGGACCCGTTATCGTTTGCGGGGTCCGTTTCTATCGTTTTGTTTACGGCCTCCTGTAAACGAAAGGGCTATACGCAAGAGAAACTATGCAGATACAACCCGTATCGTCCTCGTGTAAACGGCGTCTTACAAATGAGAAGAATCAACACCACTGTCTGCTGCTGTCAATGACAACATATCCGTATGCACAACAGCTTGAGCGCTACAATAAAAGGTTCACACTTCTTTCAGCATTGTCTACTCGTGTTGGTGACCAAACACTGTCGAATGAAATAAATAATGCACCTACAAGAACAGGAATACTGGAGTGCTCAGACTGAGTTTATAGCAGTTCATTGATTCATTGACCGGAACACAATTAATCAACAATTTGATCATTTAAATTAAGAATTAGAATCAGGTTTATTGCCCAGTAGGTTTCTCCATACGAGGAATTAAGCTTTTCCTGGTGCTCAGAGCGCTATGTGCATTATTACATGTTCAAATCATACAAAAGGGCCTTTTTAAGCTACTCAAATGTTAGGATGTGTTCAATTACTGTTCTAAATCATTATAAAAAAGAGTTTCTTAGGGTTTGCACGGTCTGTCGGACAAACAGGGGGTTTGAAGATGTCACCTTGGGTTCTGGGACAGTGCGTTTGTAGAACAATGATGAGGAAGGGTAACGCTTGCACATTGACTCCAAACCCACACATTTATCTCTTTAAGTAGACAATGCTTCGATCCCAGTCCCTTCAGGTCAAGCACAAACACACCAAGCCAAGTGGGATTTGTCTAGTTAGATAAATAAGTGACGTTTCATCACTGCTGATTGCCAATATGTGATGTGCACACACAACTACCCACCTTCTAATTTGTGGAGTAAACAACCCTAGTTTTAAGCTTCACAACATGTATTCCAGGACTGTCATATTCTGGGTTGCATCAGGTGTTTGTGTTATTGCGTCTAACCCAAGTAACTGCACTCTCCACGGCTTTCTGTCTCGCTGTTCCTCCCACCCACTCCCTATATGTTTCACCTTGTCCTCCCTCAACAGGGCTGCAGACACTTTGATCTCTCATTTTCAGCCTCTCTGCCCTCTTCACTCTCTCTCTCGTTCACTCCGTCTCACCCTCCATCCTCCCCCTCCTCTGTATATCTATTTTGTCTCAGGAACACTCTATACCCCTGTCTCTTCACTGACCTCTCTCTCTCTCTCTGCCTATCTTAGCTCTCACCGGTGTCTTCAATCTCGACAGTGCACTTTCTCTGTTACACTCCCCCCTCCTCTCCCCCCCCTTTTCTCTCCCCTCTCCCTGTTCATTGGACATGGATAAATTCTTCCCAGTGTTCTCCTTGACAAAGAGGCCCTCAGTCAGTGACACCGCCTGCTTGGGGAACCACTGTGATCCTGTGACCATGTCACATCCAAGTATGTCACGCGCAAACATACACACACAAACACACACAAGCGTCCTTCACCAACTCTCCAGGAAGGTCCAAAGAACATTGTGCGTGTGCTTGCTTATGCGTGAGCACGTGTCGTTTTATTTTCTCCGCGTCTGCGTCCCGAGTCACGCCGCCGTGTTCTGTGTTTGTGCCAGCAGTGAGTTTGCATTTCAGCCTCCCCGCATGCATATTTACCACCCGCTGTCCGGATCAGTGGAGTCGGGGGTTGGTTGGAGGGGGGGGGGGGGGGGTGGGGGGGGGGGGGGGGGGGGGGGGATTGAAGCTCAGTGCACTGCTTTCCTCAGGAGCTTTTTAAAAAAGATGTGCCGCTCAGTGTCACTGGCTGTCGACGCGGGTCCCACTTGTTGCAGCTGAGGCTTATGTAAGCACAGCAGTTTAATCACAATTAGGAAGCTCTCCTTGAACTCACTTGCCCCTTGGCTTGTTTGCTGAGCTAAAATTTGCATTCAGAACAAAGCCTTGGTAATATAAGAGTGATATTAATACACACGGCGCTGCAAAGAGAACAATGTCTGAGCGCTGTCAATTTATATCAGCGTTGGATATCAGGTGGACGTCACGGTGAATGTTCACTTTCACAATGCTATGGGTTAATGTAAGCACCTTACCGCTGGATATAAAAACCCATTAACACCCACTGATATATGTTTCTTGTCTTTAGTGAGAAGGTTACAATTGGATTCATGGCATAGCAGTAGTCACGGTATTTATGGGATAGTCAGCAGTGATGGAAACAGACCCTCGTGGACACGCTCATATCCCTGATGCGCGTTGAAGTGAAAATACAATTAAATAAAATCAACAGGGATTTGGACAACTATTTAAATGAAATACAGCGAATAATAGAAAATAAGTGCTCTCCTCAAAGCCACCAGACTCCAGTCAGACAACAATGTTACCTCGCTGTTCATCATGAAACACACTCCATTCAAAGTGAGCAAAAACAAAATAAAACTCATCACAACCGTCTTTGTTAGTGTTTCCAATGTTCAAGCAATCAGCTACACTTGTTCAGACATTTGAAAGAGACATTTATAATCACCCTGCTATTTACTCCGGTTTACGGAAAGTCAGTGACTTACTGGCAATGGAAAACAGTCTATCGCTTAATCATAATTCCTGTTCATACACGCTCATTTTTGGTGGAGAAAGGGTATTATAGAATGGTATAAACAGTATTTGACGTATTATAATCCCATTGTTGGAATACAAATCCCTTGTGATTTGATTTTTCACAAACTGTTAACATGTCTTGCACTTTACTTTTCTCCCTTACTACTGCTCGTACTATACAGGCGGCCATCCGAGCAAGAGGGATGTCTTTTTGAATTGCCTCTCCTGAGACTCCTTTCAAATGTTTTTACGCTTATGTGCTTAAGGGGTTTTGGTGCGTGCGTGCGTGCGTGCGTGCGTGCGTACGTGCGTGCGTGCGTGCGTGCGTGCGTGCGTGCGTGTGAATAACAGTTGTCTTCTTAGAGCGCTTAGCACCAATGATGTAAAACTGTGAAGCCCATTGAGATATTTGCTTGGTGATATAAATACATCTGACTTGACTTTACTTGGTGTGTGTTATCAGGGCCTCATATCAACAGATGTCTTCTGTAATGCCTTCTGCTGACTACTGATGCAGGATATTTACATTGTGTCTGTTACTGGAGCGGGTCTACAGCAAGAGAAGCTCTGTTAAATCATGAAAGCACTTTGGAGTCAGAAGTTGACTTTGTTCCATCAGTCAGAGCACGGAGACGCTTGTGAATCACTTAGAGGGCATCTTGCTTTAAAAGAAAGCCTGATATTTACAGTGCACATGAAATAGAAAACGGAAACAGTGGGGCTGTGACACAGACAAAGGTAGAATGTTTGCCTTCACACCGCCATCGCTCTGTGATGAACCGATGAACCGACTCCACACAGCTCTCCCACTTAGACACCCACGCTCCGCACACACACACACATATACACAGATACACAGATACATTGAGATGTACACAAACATATCCAGCATCGTTCATGCTCACACACACACACACACACACACACACACACACACACACACACACACTACACACACACACACACACACACACACACACACACACACACACACACACACACACACACACACACACACACACACACACACACACACACACACACACACACACACACACACACACACACACACACACACATTCACAGGTTGTGGATTAAATGACTCAGATGTCATTTGCTCTCTCCGTCTCTCACTCTCTTTCCTGCTCTCTCGCACATTGTCAGGTTTTGCTGCCGTGGCAACAGAGTTGAGGATGAGAGGAGGAGGAGGAGGAGGAGGAGGAGGAGGAGGAGGAGGAGGAGGAGGAGGAGGAGGAGGGAGACGCAGAGAGAGGAGAGGAGCTGGTGATGGAACAGGTAAATGAGAGATCGGGGAGTCAGAGCTCACTGGTCATGGGAGGCGGGGCTTCGGCGCTGCTGCAGGGTCTTTTTTTTCAGTGTGTGTGATTGACTGTGCTCTGGAAGTGAGGGGCAGAAACACAAGGAGTGTGTTTGTGCTACGTGACTGGGAACAAGTGTGTATGCTTGGCTGGGTGTGTGTCCTGTAGCACATGTTGTGTGTCCACTCAGATGGTTTTAGTGTTTGATCAATCAATCGATCAAGTTTATTCACAGACTGTTAAAAAGCCAATCAAAGATAGGAACGGAGATGCCCGTAGCTTGAGAATAAGGTCCCACACACTAAACAGAAAGTATTTGGTAAGATATATCTAATAGGGCTGCACAAGTAATCAAAACTTTATCGCAATATGGACCAATAAATATCCAAATTGCAGTAAGAAAATATTTGCTAAAAGGCAATAAATATGTATAAAAACTCTTACATAAAGAATCATAGTGTAATATCAGTCAAAATAATCATAATACTTTTTTTTTTTTTTTAATTGTGTTGCCATAACATCTAAGAAATCACGTAGAGAATTCGAGAGAGTTAAAGTATTACACACAAATTGGGATAAATAAATTACATTTTATCTTATTTTAAACATCGGTTTAATTTAGGTCATACAGTATTGCACATGTGTCAAACTCAAGGCCCGGGGGCCAAATCAGGCCCTTGGTGGATTTAATTTCGGCCCGCAGGATAATTTCTAATTACTATTAGATCTGGCCCGCCGGTATATTGCACGCACACCTTCACTCAATCCTGAGGGTCTCCTCAGCTCAGAGCCTGACCCCAAACATTGATGAACTTGCACCCAAGATGAGATGCCAAGTATCTGGCTTGAACTAGCATCACAGAGCAGCACACTGAGTTTACATGGATGTTTCCTTCTGCACTTTCCTTCTTGAGACAACAGGGCATGTTTGGTTTTTTGTTGAGGGGAATTGTTTTGTTGAAGCTGTTGTTGGCCTGTGGAGAAATGTAATCATAAGAAATGACTCTGCAGATAGAGCCATAAGAAATGAATGCAACTGATTATTTAATGTTTAATGTTGTTTTTATAGGCAATAATTGAAGCTTTGTTAGTTCCAGGTTTAATATGTGCAATAAGTTCATTTCAATACGTTTTGCAATAAACATTGAACCAGTCCGGCCCTCGACTAGTACCCATTTTTTTATTTTGGCCCACTGTGTATTTGAGTTTGACACCCCTGCAGTATTGAATGTACAGTATATGACAAAGGGAAAATTATGTTTTCTACCACACATAACCATGTCTACATTGGTCATCTTAAATAAAGCCATCACACTATCGGGGCTCACAGAGAGCGACTGGGAATGGAGATGAATAAATAAAAAGGAACATGAAGAGGGTGCTGTGAAGAGCTGTTTAAAGTTTACATGTGGGGCTTCTAGTTTGTGTTTTTCGTCTCTACTAATTTGCTCTGCAGAAAGCAGCATGCTCAAATTTGGTTTGTTTTCAGATGCCCCGGGCAAGAGACAAATTCTCTCTGACTGCACTTCTCAGACTCAGCTCAACATCTGAAAAGGATTCACTTTGCAACTGTGCAAAGTGAACTATGCAAAGATCAAAATATGTAGGGCAAGCCTCTGTTTCTCGTTCAGGAGAGGGAGGATCATGCATTTATCATAGAGTTATATTTTCGAGTATTCTTGCCAAATCCTGTCAAAAAAAACAAAATCTTACATCATTTTCCCCAAGAGGATTTGTATCAGATCTTTCATTTGAGACACTTCACAGAGAAATGTGTGTGCAGGGATGTGTAATAGATGAACAAGACTTGAATCATCTGTGAGGGAGATGAAGCGTATTTTCATAATCGCTGCAGGTATCATGAAAGGCTTTCCTGGGAATCAATATGACAACATGAAAACATCCATATGAGTTTCAAATACATGTCTTTCTGGGGACAGACATTACCATGATCATTAAAACCATCAGACAAGGTGATGATTTCAAATTAACAAAGCATGTGAAGAGCGTGTTATTAGTGAATTGCCATTTGAAAGTAATTGACTGCCAGTTTGACCTCTTAGCCTCGTCACATGTTCACGTCTGAATCTGTTACTGTAATACTTATTTAGGTTAAGTAGGAGTGGATGGGGAAATAATTAAATGCTAATGAGAACAAATTTAGTAATTATCTTGTTTACTTCATGTTTTCTTCGCCTAACATTGTTTCCTCGGTGTGTTTAGGATGTTGCCTTGGGATGAGAAATAGATTTTTTATTTTGACGCTGCTGCTAAAATAGCTGAGCACTTTGCATTGGTGCCAGATGGTAAATATAAGCCATGAATAATGACATGCGACTCCAGACAGAGCCAAGCTGTGTTGACTCAGTGACAATCTGAAGTCTGCGTCTTAACACAGGGTAGATGCAGGAATCCTGAAGTCACATGTAAGACCTTTTAAGACCTTTTTTAAGACCCTTCCCATACATTTTAAGACCTCATCGCCACTTGGAGTTCTAACCGGTTACCTTGGCGACACACTTGACCTCACATTGACTACATACAGTATTGATTGTCCTTCCTCCTTATCTTCCAACCATTTGGACGCAGACTTGCATTTCCCCATAACGATGTTGTTTAACAACCGGCGTAAACGGACCTTAGCGCGCTATCAAGCAGTGAGCGTGCGATGTCCTGTTCAGATGACGTCAAATCCAACGGGATGCCATAAATAAACTACACAGAATCACACTACACACCTACGCAATGATTACATTCAGGCAAACTGTAGAATACAACCTCTTTGGACAATTCATATACTTATTGAAAACAAGCTACAAAATGTAATACCTTGGAAAATGCCGTTTAATACTTTTTAATAGCCTTCATTTTCGCTAAATTGATTTATCAACGTTTAATACTTTTTAAGACCCCGCGGACACCCTGTAATATATCATATTGACGTTGGCCTTTATGTCACTAAAGCAGGTAAATCTGACTGTCACGGAAAACTAATTCTTAATACTTTATCTACAGTTAAAGGAACAAAAACTCAATTTATTATCTCTGAATGTGCATGAGCATAGATAAAAAATAACAACAAAACCTCTGGGCCCTCCTGGTATTGGATAACATAATTGATCGAATGATTTATGGGCAATTTCATTACAACAGATAAAAAACAGCACCATCCATTTCAAAAAGGTCACAGGAGCGAAATGATAACACAATGAAGCCCCGGGGGATTTATTTTCATCGTGTCTCATGTTGAAAATAACATGGGTATGAATAGAGCCTGTGACCTTGGTTGATGTCATTCCCTCTCTGCCATGTTGTCTTTCACTGTGCGCTCGGCAATATCCAGCCCGCTGCAAAATGCCAGGAGAATAATTTGTAATAATGTCCTGCCAGATTGTGGAGTTGCTCCAAAACATAGGAAATGTCACATTGCTGGAGGACGTAACAAAATAATTACTTTTCAGTATTCTATTTGCGTTAAGCCATAAATTATCCTTTTAATCAAATGATTTCATCAGTCTTACTCCCCTTTTTCAATTTGACTCTGGAAGCCTAAATACATTAATATCTGTACTGTAATACTGACTGTGAAAAACTGCTTTCATCCGGCCATATTTTATCATACTAATCCCAAGGCTGTGCATATGTTCTAACACGGCTGCTTGTTTCAGATTATAACTGTATATTATGAAATAAAAGTGTAATTTATGGGTGTTTATGTTCTGTAAATTGCCCCGAGATAGTTTGTCCAACTCTGATTGATGTTAGCTTGGCCGAGCTATTCAACCGGCTGCGAAAACGTATTAATGAGAACAAATTAGTCGTATAATTATGTTTTTAGATGTGTGATCCAACCAGGAGTTAATGGTCGATATTTATCTGAATTCTATTCGCTTAAAAAGTACTTCACAGTTTGCCTGACTATGTTGCACGCCTTGTCAGGATGTGGTATAATTCTGTCACCCATGAGTGAGTCTAAAATTGGTCATCTCCCCTTAACACGAGCCATTACAATATTAGGTCTAAAAGGGTCTGACTGGAGAGCGGAGACGGGGAGTGACTGGGCACAGTTTAGCATAAAAAGCTTTTTATTTGTGTATCCATCTGTGCTAAATTCATTACCGACAACAGCACTCTCAAATTGTTCTCAGATGCCCCGGGCAAAAGGCATTTTCTCCTTTTCTGTAGTTCTCAGGCCCAATTAAGAGAAAGAACACATGGATGGAGTCAAAGTGAGGACTTTTTTAAGATGCAACCACTTTGATCGGATCACTGGACACCAATGTGTCTCCGTGTTTGTGGTAAGTTGAATATTTCTACTATCGTTAATAAGAAATAATCAAATGTATTCAATGAATTCAGTTTCCAGGAAGTCTTTTGACAAACTGCTGGACTGTACATTACTTATAAATGTTTAATACATTTTCAGTGAAGCAATTCAAAGGATGCAAACTAATAATGTTTCAAGAAAGCTTTTGTAAGTGTAATGTGTAATTACAAAACATTGAATTTCGGGATCAAATTCAACCACCTTCTATCAACAACTGGGTTTAAATAAATGTAAAATACAAGGTTTTGTTTTGAGTTAATAGATACAATTTCCCTAGCATACCAGATGAATGTATAATCAAGGTTTTCCCGTGCTTAGATTTGAGAAGTAAGCTGTTAACTTCAATATGTATTTAATCGTAACATGGGTGTAATGGGATTCAGTCCAAGGTCAGCAGCAGAGCGCTGGAGGCCAGAGGTCTGAGCATAACAACGCTAGGATGATCAAAAACATCTCATCAGACAAATTATGAATCATTTCTAGCCTTAAGGGCCTTGATTCTATCTGTACGTGAATATTTAATGTCCCTCACCAGCAGGACACATTGGCTTTTAAACCGTCAACATAAACGTGTTTCAAATAATATGGAGACTGCAGAAGAGCCATCCAAATATAAAAGGGAAACAAAGCACTGTAATGCAACACTTTCAGGCTCTTTGTGTGTGTGTGTGTGTGTGTGTGTGTGTGTGTGTGTGTGTGTGTGTGTGTGTGTGTGTGTGTGTCTGTGTGTGTGTGTGTGTGTGTGTGTGTGTGTGTGTGTGTGTGTGTGTGTGTGTGTGTGTGTGTGTGTGTGTGTGTGTGTGTGTGTGTGTGTTTCAAGGACTGCAGAGTCACCTTCAGAAGGTCATTTAATGACTCAGTTTGCCGTTCATGGTCAAACTCTGCTGCATTACATTCAGTGCAGCTTTCTCATGCTAAATCGTTGGTTATTCCTCCCTTGGCTCGATGCTAATAGACGGTAGCATATGCTAAAAACAATGCCTGTTAGAATATTTATGCAACATCAACGTATATAAAGCGGGATTAGCATTCGTTTGCTTCATTGTTCAGTAAATCAGTACCAATGCGCCGGTGAATGAATGCATAATGCATTTAGTTACCCCATGGTACATTAGCCTCAGAAGTTCCACAACTTACTACAGATTTATAAATATGCACATTCATCTTTTAATACGCCGTACAACTGGCAACTCAAATTAGAATCACTCATTCACGTTACTTGATCTAGGTCAGGTTTAAATTCATTATGTATGAGCTGTGTGTTTATCTAATTGCGTATTTATTTGAAATACTACTTGTAGTGAAGTACCATCTTTTTCATGCCTAACAGCTGTATTTCTCCACTTTTAGATAGAGACTAGGTGAAATAAATTAAAATGATGTGGTTAAGGGATGAAAGTGATAGATGATGTGCTATAATGTTTCATCACATAATGTCATTTCATGTGAATTAGCATGCGTTTATGTACTACAGTATATGTGCGGCACATTATGCCAGCGGTAATGAAGATAACACTTATGTGTGCATTGCTGCCAGTGATACACACCGCATTGTACTGGTGTGTATAGAAAAACATATAATTAGGCTGTTGGCATGCAGCACATGAACCAGTATTAGGTTTATATATTCACAGTATTTATAATGGCATCCGGCCTGAACACAAATGTCACAGGCTCTCTCTATTAGATCAGCCCCATGAAACAAAAGCTATTCCACTGTCAAAGGAGCTGCTGCACAAAACTCCGCAATCATTATGACAATGTCCAAAAAACAGCCCGAGAGAAGACAAACAGAACTCTCTGTTTTCATCATAATCCATAAATGAGTGGACACAAAAGGCCACAAAACGGTGTTATGGGCGATGGAGAAGAGATCGTTTTAATTGAATCGGCCAAATTAGCATTTTAACTGCGGCGTATTTCTTACAGTGTGTTGCTGTCCGTGCTGCAGTGGTGATTATTGAGGAGCATGGCTCAGGATTTGGCAACAACAGAGCAGACTGTGTTTGGGAAAAAACGGCCCTTCTGATATCCTGCATGTCTGAGATAAATGTAAAACGATATTATATGGCGGCAGAGGAGACTGCAGTTCCTGAATGTACTCGTCGGTTTTATTGCCAGTGTTCATGGTCAAAAACGCATACCCCGGGGAAGAAATAGGGTGTGATTTGAAAGTTGCCCTATATTTGGTTCAGCTGCTTTAAATGCAACCTGTCAAGTTTTGCCCCGCGTGCTGCACCACCTCTCACTCCGCCTGCCTGCCCGGAGGCCGTCCGCTTGGTCAGGTGAGTTATTGCCAGGACTGTTCCTTAAACACCACACACACACACACACATATGCACTCTAAGTCGTCCATTACAGTGCCTGTCAGCCAAGCGTGCAATCAATACTCCCCCTGCGACAGCGTGCACACATGTGATGGAAGGCAAACAGCGAGGAGAGGGGGAGGACAGCAAGGGTAAAGACGAGATGTTGAAGGGAGGCAAACGAGGGCAGGAAGGCTGGGCGAGGGTGGAAGCGTTAGTGATGGGGAGTGGGGGGGGGCAGCGGGTGAAGGGGTAGGGGGGAGAAAAAACTGAGATGACAAGAAAAATGTCCAGAGAGCGGAGACAAACAACAGGGAGCAGTAATATATAACCAAACACAGAGATGGAGTGAGTGTGGGAGGAGGAGATGGAGGACAGAGATGAGGAGTGGCACAAGCAGAGGAGGGATGGAAAATAGAGGAAAAAAAGAGAATGTGTGTGTGTGTGTGTGTGTGTGTGTGTGTGTGTGTGTGTGTGTGTGTGTGTGTGTGTGTGAGAGAAATGGAGAGAGGTTGTGGGTGGATGAGGAGAATGCTATATATAATGGCAGAGCTTCAGGAATAGATCAAAGTGATAGTGTTTTGTGATTACCTAACTCTCACATCTGCAAACAGTAGCAGCCACCAGCTGATATCAAAGACCACACACACGCATGCACACACTCATTGACACACATACACGAAGGAATACACTCTGCAAAGTAACGCTGGCACACACGCGCCGGCAAGCCTCATCTTCATGCTAAACTGAACTAACTCTCCTCTAAAGAGCTTCTGTCGTCTGGCCCGGATTGATAACGGAAGCAAACAAACACACACACTCGGACACAGACACACTCTTGCCGTGCCACGAAACACATCTCATACACATAAAAAGATTTATAATCAAATATAAACACACAGACATGGCTGTTTGGTAAACCCTCCAGTCGAGCTGCTTTGCTTCTCTCCTGCCACACATGGGGACATCAAATGCACAAAATGAACCATGGCGAAGGTTTTTATTGGTGGTGTTCAGCTCTGCAAGAACCTTTTGCCAATGTTGCTTGAGAAGAAGGGTACCAAACGATCACAAAACTCACATTTATGATACATTATTTTTGGGAGATTTTGCTAAAAAATATATTAAATGACAGGAGAAAAAACTGCTCCGACAACTCCATGTTTACACAATATGTGTCTGTGTGTTCACATACTGACCATGTTCATATGTAATGGAACTTGTTGGGAAAATACTGACTGTACTCTTCCAATATCAGAGTCCACATGATAACAAAGGTATCCCAACTGTAGCTGTGTACATGACAGGATGTATGATTACCTAGAAGAGCATCAGGACTGTTTTAGGCATATGATAGCTATGTGATTAACATGATGATTCAGCCTCTATGGAGATAGACATATGACAAGCATGCTCATTTCTGACGTGGAGCTAATCTGAAGTAAACATTGAATACTGCTTTCTATTCCTCCATCTTGTGACTGTGTAACTCCCTCTCTTGGATATCAGCATGTGAAGGACACTGTTCAGGAACTAGTTGATGCTCTGTATGTGATGACTACTTCCATTCTTGAGAGGATAATAAATACATGTATCTAGGCCTGTCGCGATAATCAATAACTTGACTTATCGTACGATAAATAAAAATGGACTCGATGACTTTTCTGAGCTCGATAAATTGCCGTTTACATGCGTGTTTGTTTACATAAGGATGTGACCAGAATGTTAGCCCGGCGCGCTGTGAGGGGCGGGGCTCACACACAGCCAGGTCATGAAACTCTGCATGCAACAGTGTAGCAGCCAAATTAATAATATAGAGACAAGCAGGAGAGAAAGTGTGACTTACTCGAGGGGAATTTGAAGTTAAATGGAATTGGTTGCAAAACCTAATTCCACATCTCCGGTGTGGGAATATTTTGGATTTAAGCCAAATCAACGAGGCGAACCTACGGTCTTGAATGAGCCGGGCGGTGTGTCGCATTTGTTTTAAAAAGGTAGCAACAAAAGCTAGCAATACGACCAACCTTAAACTGCACCTGAAACACAACCACCCCATTCCGTGTTCCCAGCTGGGAGCAAACACGGCAGCTGGAGATGGAGAGCCCCCACCTTCCCGACAGTTTGCAATCAAAGATGCATTTGCCCGACAATGCAAACATGTTGGTGTTCCTTGCTCGAAATCTTTGAAATACAGATTTGAATATGGCCTGTTGAGGCATCTGGGTCTTTGGATGGACAGTGGACTGTACACTTGACTGTTGTTTTAAGGAGGGTTTATTTGCTTGTGAGACAATGTGTGCTCATATTTATTTATATATATATGAGAGAGAGAGCTCTGTTTTCCAGCCTGAGTCTATGTAATTGATTGTTTTGGTGGTGTGTGATTTAATACATTTTTTATAATATAATTTGTTTTATTTATATATAATTTATATATTTGAATATTATTTCACATTTCATTTGCAATGTTGAATGTTCAATAAAAAGTTCTGTTTGAAAGGATGTACTTGAATTATTATTATATATTATCATTATGTCAGTGGTCTAAAATGGTCTTACAACGGTGCCGACAATATTATCGTTTATCGCAATAATTTTCGGGCAAATTTAACGTCCAACAAAATTAATTATCGTGACAGGCCTGCATGTGTCCTGATATTGAAGCTCAAGCCGGTGACGAGTGATATTTAACAGAACTCTTACTTTCATGAATGCTACCATGTTAAGTACAACCTTCAGATAGTATTATTATGGTAATAAAATTAAGTGGCATAATCAGCCTGCAGGACTTTGGCCTCACATGAGCCGTATTCAACAAGTTAAGCTTCTCGTGAAGAACACAGTCACAATGTTATAACTATATGTCAAAGAATAGTGCTTTTACACCTCACCCTACTAAAACCCTTCAGCTGCACAGTGCGATAACCTCAGGTCAGAACCATAAAAGTTTCTATACACTCCCATGATTCCATACCCAGCTGTATTAAAACTTGTAAGAGCCCTCATTGAAAAGCAAAGAAACAAACCATATAAAAAAATACTTATAATATATCGAAAACTGAATGAATATGGAACAATATCATCCAAACCTTTTTATGAGTAAAAATGAGCAGTAAAAGAAAAACAGTTTGTGTGTGTGTGTGTGTGTGTGTGTGCGTGCGTGCGTGCGTGCGTGCGTGCGTGCGTGCGTGCGTGCGTGCGTGTGCCTCAGGAAGACCTGCTCCCAGCTGGCCCAGTCTTCACTCAGCTCGCTACTCCTCCTCCTATGATTCCCAGCAATTGGGGAAATTAAATTGTTTCTGCGTGTGTGTGTGTGTGTGTGCGTGTGCGTGTGCGTGTGCGTGTGCGTGTGCGTGCGTGCGTGTGTGCGTGCGTGCGTGTGTGTTTGTGTGTGTGTGTGTAAGCTACAAACTTGAGAGTGTTTGTTTGTGTGAACTGATGTGTGTTTCCTTCCTGTCTGAGGTTGTTCGAGTAAAGGCTGAGGGCTCAGAGGGAATGCTACAGCCAGGGCACAGGAGGAGCCTTTCTCCTCTCTACACTCTCAGACACAAATTACTAACAAAAGCCAACTATCCCTGTGTGTCTCCTTACCAAGCGATGGAGTCCAAGAATATCTGAGTGGGGAGGCAGGTATGGAGGTGCTCCAGTTTCATGGCTGCACAGAGCAGGCGGTGAGCTGAACGCAGCCAAGGTGATCCCTGCCAGCCATTTTGCCCTGCGTTTAGTATTCATTTTCCAGGCGATCAAACCCGCTGCCAGCCGGTGGAGAGAGTATGTGTGTGTGTGAGTATTAACACGCTCAGACGAATTGAGTGTGAGAGTGTGCGCCTGCATTAAGAAACACGTGGGTGTGGGTGTGCAGATGTAAGCTTGACACCCTCACAGACTGATATATAAAGTGTTGCGTGAGGATGTGCGTAAGTTAATGAATGAACAAACACGTGTGCATCGTGCAGCAGTGCTGATTAGGAAGAAAGGGATGAAGTCAGAATAGGCCAGGGGCCAAAAGACCCCCGCTCCCTGTGCACAGCCACTGGAGTAAACCTGGATGCACGCAGCTTCCTGCTGGGGAAGGATAAGACAGAAAAGGGGAACTCAGGAAGTAATGAGAAGGGAAAGAACAAAGGAAGAAGTAAACAGGGGTGAAGCGGGTAGGAGGAGGATGAGCGGAGGAAGTGGGTTTGGGGAGAAAAGACAAAACAGCGTAGTAACAGGATGAGCAGGAGAGGGGAGGAGGGGAAACGAGTGATAAGAGGCAGACAGGGAAACCAAGAGGGGGATGAAAAGTGTTCTGTTCTGGTTGTGGATGAGGATGAGGATGAGGATGAGGAGGCGAAGAAGGAGGAGAAAACTGAAGAAATGGGGATAGACGGTGAGAGGGAAGGAGCTGAGCAGCAGAGCCCTGGCAGCATGCAGTGAGGCAAGATGGCTGCAGGGGAAAGAGCAACCGGCCAAATATGGTCATCAGGACCAAGCTCTGTCCTACTTTCTGTTAATGGGCTAATTCGAGGCCTGGATGAAGCAGGGAGAACCATGTTTGGTTTACGGACAGCAGCCTGTCTCTTTGATTTGTTGTGCTAAAATGAGTGATGCAGGACTTGGGCCTAACATACAAACAAAGCTCTGCAGCATGCTCAAAAACACACAAGCACAATAATGTCCCTAATTCCCTTGATTTCATGGAGAGCTAGTTGACATAGCGACCCCATGCTGAGGGAGGCTCCTCCATTGTGTGAGGGTGACTGAGCAGGTGGCGAGCACATTGTACCTGCCCATTAGTGTGTGACTGTGTGTGCCTGTGTGTGTTTGTGTGATGCCGCCCAGGGCTCCTCCATGCTGTGTGAATACTCATAAATCTATGAAGGCCCCCAGGTTTCACTTGGGGCTATGGTGTAATAGACTGGAGACAGGTACCATACACACCATGTGGCCAGGTCAACAACCCTCAGCTGTAACATCTGTACGCATGGCGGGCAATCAGGGATGTACAAATACAGATTGACCGAGGGCATGGCTGCGAGTGGCTCTCCTCCTGTTGTTGCTTGTGTCCTCTCTAGCTTCAGTGCTCTCTGATAAAAGCAGCAGTGCATCTCTGTTGTCAACATTATCTTTCTTTTGAATTATTCCCTCTCTTAATTAGCTTCTATTGTCAACAATGATTCTTGGCAATGGTGTTCACCCGAGAATGTGGGGACAAACTGACAAACACTGATTACAAAGGCTTCGCCGTGGCCAGGAGATAAAGTGTGCCAACAGAAAAGCACAGCTACTGATTCATCACATCTATTTCAGTTGCCCTACGCAGGTCTTGTTGCTATGTGAGTTGCTATGATTGACCAGAGTTGCTATGATTGACCAGCAGGTCTCACATCCGTATGCACAGCAAATTCCATTCCAGCCTGAATCAAGCCATTATATTGGAGGCAGTGCTTCAAAAGAAGGGGTCGCTTTCATTATGGCTTCTGTGTCAGGGGCTGCACAAACAATCACAATGCTGCAGCTGGGGAAACTTAAACAACTCTTATGCTGTACAGTCAGCCAGTGGGATGGCACGACATGCCTTCAAAGAGTAGTGCTGCTGGGTGAGATGGCTCTAAATGTGACAAGTCCTTGTACACTGCTCCATATATGGACATATAAAAGGAGGTGTCACTCTCGACTTTGTTGAAGCGAAAAAGTCTTAAACGATCGCATCACAAGAGCCCGCAGGCTAAAACAACAACAGCTGAAAAAGTATGTACAAGCTGTTGGGGCATCAGGAAGGCAGCATATGGATTTCAAAAATAGTGGCTTTATTATTTAGATTCAGGGTAGTGAACGTACATTTCATGGGTAGACTGAATTCACCCACGGTGTATCTGCCAGCATACTGTAAACACAGCCACACCGACGAGATGCTGTGTACAGTGTGTTTTGTGACAGCCCACACACAAATGTAACCATTATCATCAGAAAATATGCGCAGTAACAGCATATTTTCAAATCCCCTCCCTCCACCCAGAAAATGTTTTCAACAACAACTCTGGGAATTGTTCAAGTGCTCACATGTCACTTGTTCTCCTGCAAGGCACCGTCTTCTTCGTCAGCCGCTCATCTGGTGTGCGCTTGAAACAGGCCCCAGTGTGGGGCTTAGCTCTTGTTCTTCCTGACAGCTACACTTACAATGAGGCCTGTTGGCATCACAGTATTGGTTAACATTCAGCAACAACGCTTCTTAACAACTCCGCTGTGGCTGCTAAGCCCCGTATTAAAGCACAGATAGGACGCCAAAATCGTTCTCTGCATGCCATGTTAGACAGGCATGCTTTCATTTAGAGTCCTGCTGAGCTAGTGCATATGACATACTTATGGAAAAACCAAAAGCACCAACTTCAAGTAAATACATGTCAAGTGTAACCTGGCAACGTCTTTATAGGTCTGTAACATTACTATGAGTGTTTTATACAGCAGGGCTCATCGATGCCCACTTCGAGCTAGCAGATCTAGCAACTCTCTAGCCCAAACAGGCAAATGGTAAAATAAATACACACCGTTTTTTCTGGAGCTGATGATGGAGGTAACTAATGAGTAAGTGCTTCCTTCTCATCTCTGGGGCACTCACAAGATAATGGCAGTCGATAAAGACAAAGTTTATCAGCTGAAACACAAGCGATCATTTCAATTATCCAGGAAACAGGATATTAGTTGGGTGGGCAAAACTCCAGATTGATTTACTTAAATAAAGATTAAACGTGACAATAAGTCTTTATTGTCATTTGATTATCACTAATGAATTAAACTATTCTTTATAGGGGGCTAGTAATAATTGGCTATTGGCTAGTAGATATCTGACCCATTTTCCCAACCAGGAGGGTGAAAGAAGACTTATTGACGTTAAAGGCTGTACATTAAAAATCCAACAGTGGTCAGGAGTAACATAGCAACTGGATAAGGAGGAGAGACAGAAACAAGAAATGTGTCAGCGTTAAGTGAGTATACGTCAACTTCAGTTGAATTTAAGTGCTATGGTAAAGACTGTGCCTCAGGATGAATGAGGTTGGACTGACGGAAAATGGGAAAGTGAGGAAGGGAGAGAACCCTCTTGTTCCTGTCAGGTGAGCGGACACACACTCACACTTTCTGACAGTGTTTTTTTAAGAGTTTGCATAACATGGACACTCTCCTGGACTGCCAGTGGGAAAATTGACAGAGCAGCAGGCACGTGCGCGCATGTGAGAGCTTCAACAATGCCTAACAAGGAGTACATGAAACTGTGTCGGTGCTCATTTAATTATATGTGTGTTTGTGAAGGTGTGTCCATCTCTGTCAGTTTTCAGAACGCCAGCAGTGCAGTGATGGCTGCGTGGATGACACCTCCGTTTGACAGCGGGCTCCAAGCGAGGACGCTAGTCATAACATAACAGCAGGAAGGTGGGAGGACATCACCTCCAAGCACACACACACAGTGACACACGATGACACAGTGTTAAAGTCATATCAAGGTCCTTATTTAGAATGGCTATCATCTCTGACCTCTCTCTCCATCCTCATTAGTCGAATAGACAACCTCCGCAGGCCTGAAGCTGCCGCGGGCACACACACCAAATGTGTGTGTGGTACAGTAACTGATGCACACGACCCGTGGGTTTCATCCAGCTCGTTAATGGGTTGTAGTGCCAAAAGACTTTTGATAGACAAACAGCCTGGTTCCTATGATAGTGTTTTTAGATCATCTAAAACCAGGTGCCAAATAAACTCAGTAGTGATCTCAACGAATACATTTCACCCGCATTTTCTCAGAATATGATTTGGTTATACAACATGATGGTGGAGGGATTTGAAGACTCCCTTTGTCATTGATGGTGTCAACAGTTAGAGGTGCAGAGTGACTGGAGAGGAGGCACGACAGGAAGTCCGGCGATGCTCCAGTACCGACATGAGAGTTCAAATCAGGCCCGATTTCTCTTTCTTCACATGTTGCGTCAATGTACCTAATAAAATGCCAAAGAGTAGTCCACTGCCTACTTCTTTTAAATGTCAGATGTCAAGATGGCAAATGCCCCTTGAGTATGACCTTAAAAATCAAAATGAAGGTTGAAACAAGCATTATCCAAGAACGTCATCTGCCCTTATCTAGGAGCCGGTCCTGCCAGCCGATCCTTTAATTATTAATTTTAGCATGTGTGACAGAGGGGAAAAAATGGCAGGTCCTTACCTGGAGGACAAAACCTTTCATTATCTCGTTCTCTCTTTTGGTCTTTGTTCCTAATTCCATTTCTCTTTCTCTTTTTTCTTCTCCTCCCCTTTCTCCGCATGTATCAAGTCAATTCGGTTCAGTTCAAAGGGTCTTTATTAGCGTGACCAGCCCTGTGGCGATGTGCCAGCTCACTGAGAGGGAACGCTATGATGGAACATCAGCAAACCACAGGAATCCCTCCACCGCTACGTAAACACACCTCAGGTGAATGAATATCAATGCATGAGAAGATCCGCGTGTGTGTGTGTGTGTTTGTGTGTTTGTGTGTGTGTGTGTGTGTGTGTGTGTGTGTGTGTGTGCGTGCGTGCGTGCGTGTGTGTGTGCGTGTGTGTGTGCAGTGCGAATTCAGTGCATGTGATATTTTATAATCCAGGATTATGTATATTTAGCAAGTCGTATTATTTTATTAAATCAAAAAACATAAAAGGTAAATGAGAATACGCTCCCGCCCACACACGTCTAGCTGGCTTTGACTGGCAGTTATATTGTGTGTACCATGCATTAGTCATGTCTGCAAAGGAGGACTCGTCCACAGCATGCCAAGCAGCTATCAGAGGGAGAGAGAGAGGGGGGGAGTGATTGGCTGGATTCATTGACTGTAGGAGAAGAGCGGATTAGCATCTGTGACATCACCTTAAGGTGTCTGATGAGAGGTTTTAATCCCTCAAGTTTGATTAATTGCCATCAGATACCAAAGAAAGAATTTCCAAATGTTGGCAGAGGCCCAGAGATGACATGGTTTAAGCAAATAGCAGCCAGCACTGCAGAGAGAAGCACTGTAGCTGGGGAAAGCTACTTCAATTTGAACCTAAATATCCCCTTAATAGAACAATTATTTTCAGAACCCCCGACAAAGAAACACTCTGGGCAAAGTGCAATTAGCAATTAAGACTGACTTACTGTGTACTAACTTTGTATTTCTAGATAGAAGTTCAATAATGAGTCGAATTCTTAATGAGACATTCCCGCTTTGGCTGCTGTTTCGCTAGCTTCTGTAAATCAATGCAATGTGCTATTCAGGATTTCTGTCATCTGTCTCTTGTGCTTGTTTTGTTTGTTTTATATGTTAATTATCATCTGTTTCTTCCTCATCTGTATCGTCACCTGTTTCTATGTGTTGTGGATCATCTGTGATGCCATTGTTACAGTCATGTCTGTACTGGAGATTGACAAGTCCATTAGCTCCCCACTCTACTCCCGTCTGTCAAGCTGGTAACCTTTAAAGCAGGGGTAATTTCATCAACAAAAACTAAGTCTATACAAGTCAATGTCAACAAGCTTTTTTCAATGTCTTAGACGAGACGGCACAACGTCATTAGCTGTGACTAGGTCAACATGTAACATTGTTGACAAAAAGAAGAGGCTAAAACGTCTTCAATAAGCCAGTTTCAGGTAGTGTACTGTGCGCTACATCAGGAGAACACCGGTAGTACACAACAAGCA
The DNA here is from genome assembly GCF_902827165.1 of Trematomus bernacchii. Classification (NCBI taxonomy): domain Eukaryota; kingdom Metazoa; phylum Chordata; class Actinopteri; order Perciformes; family Nototheniidae; genus Trematomus; species Trematomus bernacchii. The sequence continues at coordinate 818,992 of NW_022987558.1, forward strand.
CGGAAAGATTCAGAGCATTTTACTTACTTAAAGTTGGGGTAGGTAAGTTTGAGAAACCGGCTCGAGATCGCTAGAATTTGAAAATACACAACCGGAGAAAATCTGCCACTTCCTTACAGAGCCCCTCCTCCAACACACACGAACGCGCACATGACCAATGAGGGCACGAGATAAGTTTGTGGAAGGCTGACAGGCAGGTAGGCCATTCAGTTATTTTAGCCGGGCCGGGTCAGATGATTGGTCGTGCTTTTTACAGCTCTACGGCTTCCACAGATGACATTTTTTTATGGATTTTTTGTCAAAGCACTTAAGATATTCATTGCTATCGGGATGTTAAGAGCTTTCCATGGAATATAACAAAAAGTGTATCTCGAGCCGGTTTCTCAAACGTACCTACCCTACCTTTAAGTTAAAGTTTACAATGATAAAAGTGTTACAGGTTGTGTTGAGTAAAGCTAAAATGCTCAAATTAGTCATATAAAACTTGAAAACAGGTAGGGACATTTGAAGAATAGAAAACAGCTTACGAAATGAATGCTACTTTAAAAGGAGTTTGATGTTTTGGGAACAACTTGTCATACAGTATATATTTCAATTTGCCTGCAGACACAAGATTCACAAACAAAATACAATGTTTTGGCGTACAGACATTTGAATAGTAATGACCTTCTCATCTAACTTCCAGCATATTTAAAAAAATGTCAATTATTTCTTCAGCCTGCAACAACCTCGGCATTTTGGAGAAGATATTTTGTTTATTTAAAGCCCCTGAAAAGCAACGTATTTAGTCTTGAATAGTCCTTTCGTCAAAGGAACATTTTACTCAAATAACATTCATACAATTTAATTGGCAAATGTTGTAAGTGATATATTCTAAAGGTCTGTAACACTTTTAATCCACTGATCTGCTAATGAGTATCTGGGAAACAAGTCGTTCAGTGTGACATAGACTAAAGAAATCTTAGTTGACTAATAACGAGGGCAACATACCGCCAAGCAAGGATACATAAGGTTATATAGGGCACATTGTAATGTGAAAACAAATACCAATGTGATTTTTAATATGGTTTTCATATCTCTTGAGTATGTGGTTTAGCTTTAGCTCCATAATAGTCAACATTTCCAGTATGTAGCGCTCATTAAAGGCATTGTTAAAAAGGCACTTGGCTTCAGAGCCGGTTGCAGCTCGGTACACATTGTGCATTTCTTTGATCTCTATATACCTTGCAACCACTCACGGTAAAAGAGGACAAATGATGTGCTGTATACTGCATTTTACCTTCCTCAGTGACCTTATGTTCGAGACTATAGCAGCTAATAGGCTAATGAGCACAACCAAGGACGAACGCAGCTCCACACTCTCACACACATACACACACACTGCTGTCAAACATGCCATGAAACACACAGCACATACAGACGTCCAGGTGCTCCCATATCATCGCTGTGTCTCTAGCCACCGTACCTATTAGAAAACCAATCATGTTCTGCACCTGGGCCTATCATCGGCAGACATTTGGAACAACGCTATAAATTTGACTAGTTCCCCTGCAATCTGCTTATTTCTTGTCCTACAAATGTTCTATTTGTCATAGGAAAAAAATCCTGAATACTGCAGGAAAACCTGAGCAGTATTTGGTTGATTGTTTATAAATTGGAATACATGTTTTTGGCAGGCGGGTACAATTTTTGGTGTTTGTGTGTGTGAGAGAGAATGTGATAGAGAAAGAGAGAGGCTAAGCAGGGCAGAGAACGAGCACACAGCTTATGTGCTTTCAGGGTACAAATACTCATACAGATATAAATCACAAATGACTACAAAAGAGATGGTTCACAAAGGTCTAAGTGGTCCACACCCTGTCTGTGCTGTGACATATCTAACAATAGATAGGAGAGGAATAGGGGCTGTAAAGTAACTGATACAAACATGATTGTAAATAAAGGGGTCAACACAATAACATGAACTGTATAATATGATAAAATACAGGGGCCTAGGAATAAACCCAAGGAGCACCAACCGGGATTTCAATGTTGAAATTAGTTATATTCTGTCTGAACGCCTGAGAGCTCTTTTCGCCCCTGTTGAACCTAAAGGAATCTGGTTACAACATACAATTTTGATAAAACACAACTTTGTTAAATAATGTAATACAGTAATCGTGTAGGTTAAAAAAAAGAGGGAGGAAATCGATAAGTGTAAAAGTAATTATCCAAAGTCATATTGCACTGGTAGACGAAATGTGGTCTACGCTAAAATGCAATATCAACAAATGTAATGTTTCATGTAAAATATCACAAGATGTGCTAACATCTTTGCACCGGTGGTTTTATATACACCTTTTCCACAGGAATGGTTACTTTTCTGACTCAAATAGGCAGCTTCACTGTAATTAATGCAGATCCTATACAATCAACAAGATTATTACACAGGTGTTGCCAGTATGAATATGTGATGTGCTTATATTAGCATTCAGGTAACACTGTTAAACTTTAAACCCTGATGTTCAAATAACAATTCGGGGCCAAATGATATCACCCCCACATTACTATTTCAGGTCACTGAATTTAATATTACACAGGGCTGACATTTTTATTTCACATTCAAATTACCATTGGGTAAATATTAGATCTGAAAGGATTTGTGAGTAAGTGCAACAGGCCGTGTCTTTTGCTCCAGCAGGGAGCTTTAGTTAAAATTGACTATTTTATTTGTTCTTACAAGAGAAGATGCATTGTCTATTCGACTCCTCCATTTCTTTTGTGCATTGAATTGAAAGTAGTGTACATCACACGGATTTATTAGGCAGAACTGGATACCAGATTGAAAGATGGCGCCCCATTCATACCAATTAAAGTCGCTATTTTAATGGATGTGCCAAAAAAGTCTCTCTGTGCGTCCCTACGTTTCCCGCATTTTTAGACATACCGGTCGAAAGCTTCTGCTGGCCGAGCTGGCTGACTTCCTGTTGGCTTCCCAAACACAATAATGAGATAAAACAATTAGATCAAATGGTTCCTTTAGAGTTTCCAAATCTTACTGGGCCTAATGGGTTGGCTTCTGGTAATACAATGAGTCATTTTGGGGGGTTGTGATGCTGAGAAAAATGTATTCACCGCTTTACAGGAAGTCATTTTCAAGTGATTGCATAGCTTTTTGGTCAGTGTGCGTCAACAGCACGCTCAGAAACGACTTCAGTAAATGTTTTCAGTACTCTTTACCGGTGTGCATAAACGACTAAATCAATCCAGCTTAGAAATAACATATTGTATCGAAGAGGGAAACAGCTTTAGACTTTCTTCTTTTAAATCAAAGCTGAAGACTTTTATTTTCCGCTGCCTTTTATTAAATCCAAAAACTATTATCATCGTACACTTCACTGTAAGTTTTATTATGTATTTTTTACCTGTATTATTCTCTTTGAGTGTCTAAAGTTTGTATTATTTTAGTTTTTTAATGACTCTTATATTGCTTATAGTGTACGGTTATAATGGCTTATAACTTTTCATATTTTTTTGTAAAGCACTTTGAAATGCCAACAATTTCATGTTGTGGAAATGTGCTATATGAATACACTTGCCCTGCCTTTTAACCATTAAAGTATGAGAAAAGCAAGGTTCAAGGTTCAAGGTTCTTTATTGTCAATCTGACATAGCTACAGAGTAATTATGTAGTTGAAAATCTTATGTCACAGGCTTCTCCAACAATGCAACATAATAACAACATCATAACAATAAGAGCAAGAGCAATACAAAAAGAATAATAGTTATAAATAAAATAAAGTGATGATGTGGAATAGTGCAGTACGAGTCTAAGCTCGTGAGGTAATTAGGTATGCCGTGTCCTCCATGACACTTTGATAGGTCTAATTATCCCGGGCTGTACATATTGTATTATTCCGTTTTGTGCTACACTGAGGCAACACATCCGCCTCTAAATACTGCAGATAAGAGACGGCAAAGAGACGCCTCCGCTTGTAGCCGCGTCCCGTGTTTCACCTTTCACCTGTCCCTTCACATGTATGATCATCATCACACACACACACACACACACACACACACACACACACACACACACACACACACACACACACACACACACACACACACCACACACACACACACACCACACACACACACACACACACACCACACACACAACACACACACACCACACACACACCACACACACGCACCACCTAGTGCGACATCCACCATAATCACGTTCACGCCACAGAGGGACGGCGAGAGGAAGGAGAATCAGAGTGATTAGCTTGACATAAGGGTGTGATGAAGGAGGGAGAGAAAAAATGAGTAACAGGTGAGAGGGCAGGGATGAGTAACAAAGCTAATAAGATTTTTGAGACAGAGCCAGTCACAGAAGAGAGGCATAGCAATGAGAGTTTAGAAGCCGGCGCTAAAATACAGATGGGACGTGGAGACATAGCCAGGACGATGAAACCAACACCATTTCATTTTGTATTTAAAAGAGAGGCGAAAAATGAGAGAAGAATTGTCGAGGAGAAGAGAGGGATAGATAGAACATGCCTGGAGGATATCACTATATTTATACTCCACTATGCCATTATTTATTTATTTCTCTCCCCTTGCTCCGTTGCTCCCTTTGACGGGCCCGATTTTTAATAACATGCATATCTTTGTTCTTGGTCTTGATTAAGGGATGGAGATTGAGAAGACAGAGCCGTAGGGGTTAGAGAAGACCACACCGCTGCATAGAGGACAAATCCTCCTCCTCCTTCACTTCCTGCCCTTTTCCCTCACAACATGCCTTCACCCTTCCCCCCCCGCTGTATGTATCTTTATCCTATCATCAGCCTTCCCTCTTGATTTCTCAGACTTGACTTTTCTCCCTTCCCTCACCCTGGGAAGCTTCTATCTGCCCCTCCCTCACTCCCTCTCTCCCCTGTCTAAACACCCCTCATCTTCATCTCATCAACCTACTATCATTTACACAGGAGGGCCTCTATTCCCCTTCTGTTTATTCATTGCGTAGGAATACATCTCCACCAGAAACTCTGTATTTCAGCCGGTTTGAGTAAATAACAGGATAGTATTCTCACATATTAAAGGTGGGGTAGGTAAGTTTGAGAAAACCGGCTCGAGATCGCTAGAATTTGAAAATACACAACCGGAGAAAATCTGCCACTTCCTTATAGAGCCCCTCCTCCAACACACACGAACGCGCACATGACCAATGAGGGCACGAGATAAGTTTGTGCACAGATGGAAGGCTGACAGGCAGGTAGGCCATCCAGTTATTTTAGCCGGGCCGGCTCAGATGATTGGTCGTGCTTTTTACAGTACTACGGCTTCCACAGATGACATTTTTTTATGGATTTTTTTGTCAAAGCACTTCAGATATTCATTGCTATCGGGATGTTAAGAGCATTCCATGGAATATAACAAAAAGTGTATCTCGAGCCGGTTTCTCAAACTTACCTACCCCACCTTTAATACGTGTCACAATATTTATGCAAAATCACGTGTAGAATAATCAACCAGGGTTGCGGTCGAATAGTCCATTTAGCTTAGGAACCTTCCTAACGGAGTGAAATGACCCGGAAGTCCCTCAGTGGCAGCCATGATAAGTGCCGTTCGAATTCTCTAAATTAAAAGGAAAGGAGGTTTAAAACTTCCTTTATAACCTCCTTTAGCTTAGGAACCACTGGACCTCCCTAACCGAAAGGAGAGGAGAAAATGCTGCCCCACAATGCCTTGCGGCCGCGGCATTTGCCACAGTCGGCCTTTCACGGAAACAACCGATTATGAACGAGAAATGATATCATGAAAGTTACGGTGCTTATTAAGCATTTTAAAACATATGTGGTAAGTTGCCAAAGTGCTTTGTTTTGAACGTTCATCAGTATTATAATCAAAAAGAGAAATGATCAAATAAAGTCAACATTTCACAGTCTTTACTGAGCTGTGTGGGGTTTGTTCAACTTTTAAAAGATGTTTGAATGGTGATATACACAGTGATAGATGTTAAGGACTAACGTTTATAATAAATACATTTGTATTGATTTTAAGATATTTTCATGGTTCATACAATCATACGTATTGGGATCATTTGTATTAATGTGGACCGGAGGGAGAGGGTGACGAGCATAAGTTTCACTTTCCTTTTTTATTTCAATTCCAACTTTGGTCATGAAGAATATGTTTCTCTGTTGTCCCTGTTCATAAAGCATAAAACAACAGCATCAGAGCACGGTGCAGAGTCTCTAGATGAGTTTACAGTAGTCCCTCATTCTTATTAAACATCCATGTTGTAGTCCGCTGTATAGAAAACTGTAGTTTCCATAGTTTCCCCACAGCAGCAGGCGCACATTTATGACCTCCGCTGGCGCATCACTAAAGTACCGCAGTCTCTTCTCCTAAATCCTTTTGAATTCTCCTATCCACTATCCCTTAACCCTGTGGCGTTTCACTCCGAGGTCAAGGAATAGACGATAGGGTTAGAACTTAGGAGCTGTTTTTTGGGAGTATTCGACCGCAACCTAGATGTCCAGCAATAGAGTGGTGCAGTGACGAGTCCTAAAACCCGGAAGTGAGTCAGCATTTTACCACTTCCTGTTCCCTCGTCTCAGAGCCAATGGGATCTCTCCATAGGATTTTGGAAAATAGCTGGAAATAAGGTCTGTGGTTGACACACATTTAAGAGACGGATCACGTTTTGTTCTACGACATTAAATACATCAGCAGTGACCCCACTGGTGATTCTTGAAGAGTTTACGTGTCTGAAAAACGATGGTTGTTAACAAGTGGCTGAATAGGACTACAGAAGTTGTCGAGGCCGTTGTAGGTCATTACACCGAACACCTAAACACTCCCGCTAAGTTTGTTTGCCCCTATTCTGCTTGAAAGCAAGTACCTGCCTCCTGCAAACTGTTGAAACAAACGCTTCAACTTGTATAATTTAGAATCTGTATTTTTGAATATGGATCCTCAGTTGGCGTGACGGTGAAGTCGTGCGACCCTGCTGTACTCGGCTGTAGTTCGTTTATAGCATAACGGTAGCATTTTGCTTCTGGCGATTAGATTTATGATTCGAGAATTATAAAAGTAGGGTAGACATGTGGAGATTATCCGGCTGAACAAAACGTGCATTTAACAAACAGGTTAGTTTTCCACAGACCTTATTTTCGAGCTATTTTCCAAAATCCTATGGAGAAATCCCATTGCTTTTTTGTCGAGGGAACCCATGTGCAGCTTACTTCTGGGTAAATACGTCATCCCTGCCCCACTCTATTGCAATGGTCCACACCCAGATGGCCATGACCAAAAAGAAAAACAAATGATTAAGTAATTAGTAATTAATGAGTCGTTACTAAGTTTGTGCCGCTCAGCTGATTCAGAGTTAATAAGAAACGACTCATGAAGAAATTTGTAGTCATTCTGATTCACGAATATTTCATTAATACAGTATCTCCACGTCTAGTAACGCATCATTATCTATTATATACTTCTTGAATCAGAGTTATTAAGGAACCACTCATTAGGAATTCGTTAATCATCAGGCTCCTTTGCAGCTACTTGTTTTCCTGTGCCATATTGTTAAGTGTCATGAATCATTTCACAAGGGCTTTACAAAGACAAATAAAAAGCTTTTCATGCACTTAATCACTTTGAAAGATTAGATGGCACTGTTTGTAAAAGAGCCGGATAAATAATTCAAAGTTTTTGTTTCCCCCCCTACACCACCTCTCTCCTCCGCTCCTCCCTGCTGGTAACAACCCAACTCTCCAGCCTCCTGGCGTATTAACATGACAGCCGTCAGCACCTCTGCGCAGCGTGGCCTTTACTCTGGGAGTCTGTAAGGATGCGTCGATGCCTGTGTATCTGCAAAGATGTGTCACGGCACATGTGGTTCAGTGGACTGAGAGAGAGCATATACTTATACAGAGTTGAGAGTTGTGTCTTTTTGTTTAAGCTGCTCTTTGGTTTGTTGCATCTTTGACTCCACCACTTTAGGTTGACAGCTAAAGTTGCCTGCTACTTTGCAAATCAGATTATAAGTCAATATATACAATTATGTTGTTAAATGTGTTGCACTGTTATGGATTCAACTTCCTAACTGTTAAAACTACTGACTTCTTCCAGTTACGACGTTAAATGCTGCTTACATGTAATACTGAGTAACACAATCTTATAATATTATAACATAACTCTCTAAATGGGAAACTTTAATTTAATCGATTATATCTAATTCAACTTTTATGGGAATACATTTTGAGTTCTATAGTTTGTGCTTTGGTTGGTTGGAACTGTCTTTGTCTTTCAATAATGACTGTTTCTTGGATTTGAATTGGAAAAACGTCCACTTCAAGACCCCCTAAAAGGCAGACTAGCCAATCATAGCGCTGCATCAGTCAGATCGGACCGAGGTCCAAAAACAATACGGCTCCATGGACCGTCACTACAATCAGTTCAGATCGTTTTTTTCTTCTGGTTGAACGTTGTGGTTGTATTTAATAGTGATAGTTTTTATCCAGAGAGATTGGAAGAAAATATGTGTTTCTAAAGGGTAGCGTTTCTACATGAATACCTGCAGATTTCCCATTAGCAATGTACAGTACATCATCAACAAGCGTAAGTAATTCTATGCTACGCTCCAAAAACTTGATCATATTTCTCAAGGGTAGCTTTGACAGCTTGACGGAGTAGCGGGGGGGGGGGAGGCTAAGTGAACGTTCAATTTGCTTTTCAAAAGGTAGTATTTTATTGCTGCGAGTGACCGATTCACCAACATATCATTTAGGGTAAAATGAATAATCTCAGAAGATATTTTTAGATATATTTGGTGAACAAATAGCAACTGAAAATGTAAGTAAGATGAAACGTGCATTTTATATCTTACATACTTTTATATTTGATCATGATATAACCATGTTGTTTGTTATTTAAGGTATTGTTGGTTCTGTTTAAGTAACACATCTTAAAGCTTCCTCCATCACTGCTTTCTGCTTTGGACCTTTGCAAGCGTCACCACAGCAACCAAAACCAGACATGCTGACTGACGCCGGCTCCTATTTTATTGGTCCAATAAAGATTGAACAACGCACAGTTGCATGCAATCAGCTGCTGTAACTAAATATGTGTGTATGCGTGTGTGTGTGTGTGTGTGTGTGTGTGTGTGTATGTCATTGCATTTGCATTCTAGGAATGAGATAGAAGACGTGTGCGTCTAAAATATGTATGTCTCTGTGTCATTTTATATTTAACGCATCACATCACTCTCCATCACTGTTGCAAATGTATTACCACCGCGATGATCTCTCACTATCACTCCTTTCTTTATTTTTGCCATTATGCGCTTTCTTTCACACTGTGACGCATTATTTCTCTTCCCCCCCCCTTAAGCCTGTAATGCATACGTGTACACACACACACACACACACACACACACACACACACACACACACACATATACACACACAAACGGATTGCAGATGTGCTGACACAAGGATATTCTTCCTTCCGCATGAGGCTTCTCCTCTGAGCTTGTGGTCAGGGCAGAGCACACACCACACACCAGTCACAGCTTAGAGACTGGATCACATTTTCCGAAATAAACAACTGAACACACACACACACACACACACACATACACACACACACACACACACACACACACACACACACACACACACAGTATCACATGTGCAGAATTTATTTCCCCTTCACCTTCTCTGGAAGCCATTGTTTTCCCCCCACAACAATTGCCAACAGTCGTCCTTACCCTCCCTCGTTCCCTCGTGGAACAAAGGTGAAGGTCACAGAAAGGAACAGATGAGGCAGAGAAGGAGAAAGAGACTATAATAGTGATGTTTTTCAATTGGGTTGATTTATGGCTGGCTGTTACCATTATTTTACCATTTACTCCAGCGGGCTGCAGGAACCAGGCTGGACAGCTCGAGCCGGAGGGGGAAAGAGAGCGGAAAAGGGAAAAGGCAAACGCCAGAGCCACAGGAAACACACAGGTCGGACACAATGAAGAGAAATGCAGCCACGCTGTTAGGATGAAGACAACGCGGGCAGAGAAAGATAGCAGAGAATGAAGGAATAAAGGAGAGAGAAAGATAAAGAGAGGCTGAGGGAGCTTAATGAATGTAAAGGCTATAACAATGAGGTGAGGTAAATTGTCCATTAACTCAAGAGTTCCTCATGCGTGTGTGTTGCCTCACCATTACATTCCAATTTAGCGGGTTACACTCGGATGCTTCCTGGCCAGAGACACGCAAAGGGTCTTTTGGATACAGAGCAAAGTGAGACAGAAGAGAGCGATTGAAGTGGACAGATAAGAGTGTGACAGAGAAGAAAAAAAGAACAAGGCAGGAGAGTATAGAGAGGGAGCAAGATGGAGGAAATGTAGTGGCAAAGACGAGATACCGGGAGGAGATAGTGAAGCCGGAGAGGAAATATTGAAAGTTGAGAAAGAGAGCAATAAGGGAGGAAATTCACTGGGGGAGGGAGATAGCATCAGCTTCTCAGATACAAAAGGAGACAGCCACTGCAGAGGGACAGCGGCGAGATTTCAATACGGACCCGAACGGAACAGAGAGCACCGCATTATCACACGGCAAGAAACACAATTATTACTTTCGACAGCCCGTGAGAGAGGAAAACAAAAGAGTGAGCCCGGGCAGCCGCGATGCTCAACAAATGACACAACAATTTGGTGGCAGAAAGGGGCAAAGTGGATGGGAGGTTAATCCGTTTTAATTGGTGTGTGCAATCAGAGGGTGTGATGAGGAAGATAATGACGGGAAGGACGAAATGACTTCTTACTCTGATGTGGCCTAACTGGCTAAATTGAGTCTGTCACGTCAATGTCATTAAAGTGATTCAACAATGGATATCAAATGTCACATATCAATTAATTTTTAATGAGTTGAACAAGTGCGCCGCAAAAGATAAGGCACCTCATGCTACAGAATATTTGAACAGCGTAGAGTTTGACGCTAGCGATGGCAGGAGTTTGGCTGTGTTTGCACACCGCAAACCAAACACAATCGGACACCTGTCATTAGCACTTATGAGTCAATTCGGTGTCTAAAGAGCTTGTAGTGCCGTGCCAGGAATGGCCATACTCATTTTCCTTTAGCACCTTAGCCGCAAGCATGACCTGGGGTAATCGTTTCTGGCCAGGGTCTTTGCAGACATTTATTTGGCCACGATGGCCTGAGCAGTTTTGACAGATGTCAAGTTGAAATGATGAAACACGACGAGAAATTATTAACAGTTCAAAGGCCTCTCATTCATCAGCTCAGCCAAGACCGCTGCGACGTGTGTTTATGTCCTGTTGTGTTTATGTGTCTAGTGTCCATGGATGCCTGTGTGTGTGTGTGTGTGTGTGTGTGTGTGTGTGTGTGTGTGTGTGTGTGTGTGTGTGTGTGTGTGTGTGTGTGTGTGTGTTTGTTTGTGTGTAGTCAGCAGTAGAAGGTGGCTATGTACATTTCTTCAAGGACAGTACAACTTTGAGGTGATTAACCAGAGTATTTCCATCATTTGTTAATTTTATATACTCGTACTACAATACATTTCGGAAATAAATATTATACTTCTTGGTCTACTACATTTATTTGACAAGATAACAAGTTTTATTACAGATTTTGATTGGTAATGGCAATTTAATTCAACTAATAACGTATTCATAGTATCAGGAATTAGCTGCAACATTAAAGTTATGAAGGCAATAATATATTCATAATTTAAATCCAGTATTTGCATACATACTTTACCGAAATTAGATATTTTAATTAAAGGTCTTTTACTTAAATCAAAGTATAATTAAACTGTCGTATTACTACTTTTACTTAAGAAAAGCATTTTAATTCTTCTTTCACCGCATTTGTGTACGTGTTTGGATGTTGCCGCTGTGTGTAGGAAAGGGGAGACAGACAGACACACACTGTATAAAAAGGATTAGCACACTATTATGGAGGAGCTGTCACACGCCTATAAAACCAAAACACATTTCCCCTCCCGTCTCCCTTTAAACGATGTTGCTTAATCTCTGCACAGATCCGCCTCAGAAAGACTTAAGGGCTGTTACTGATTCCCCTAATGCTTTTAGATGAACCCTATATGTTGTGACATGCATTCAGTTAGCAAGAAAAACAACTTACAGCGCACAGCATTCAACATTGAAGGAAAGTCAGTTGAAAGTGTGTTTTTCATCCTGAGTGATGTGGGGGAGGGTTGGTGGGTTATTCATAACCAGAAGCCTGCCAGACTGGAGGCAATCAAACTGCACTGAGTGTATTAGCAGTTCACCAGGCATGGTTTCTAATCACACCACGGCTGCCCGGGCGTATATGTGCTGGTTCATATGTTCAGCCTTTAGGGAGCACTGGGTTAATATTCCAAGTGCCTATAGATGAGTTATTATTGGGAGGGGAAGAGGAGGGAGACGTGTGTAATTTACGCGTTGATTATCAACGGTAATAGATGTTATCATCACTTTGTTTCCGGTAAAAATGAAATACCTATCCTGAGAAAGAGACATGACAATGAATCTGTAGAGGTTAATGTTTAGCTTAATAAATGAACTGACAAAATAGTATCATTAAGCAGTCGACAACATAATTGCTAGGTTATATGCGAAACTCAGCAATGAGCGGTACAGTATATGATCTCAGATGTTTCATGTCTACATGGTGCACTCTGGCTTTCTGGGATTGTCTTTGTAATTAGGCACTCCATTCTTTTTCATCAGTGCATGCACGATTACCCAACGACGAGGGTAAAAAATGATAAATACTAGCGGATAAACTCGCAGCACTTCTCGATGCATTAAATGATCTCAGCCACAGTTATTTCCATCCACATGGCCTCTTGGTCTCTAATGAGCCTCACACCTTGAGCTGTGCCTTTGCTCGAAAGAAAACACTGATCATGTTTATTCATGATATGCCAATATGTGCCACTTCAAAGATTGTCCGGGTTGGCACTTTCATGAGAGTTGCTCTCCTCCTCTCACCCTTCCTCTCTTCCTGAGTTACAGTAGCTCTCCTTTGGCCCAGCCTGCTGCACCTGTCTCCCTGCCAGAGCTCCAGCTTTATTTACCGTAAAGCTTTCATACAGATAAACACAGCAGCTGCCGTGCACACACGCACACACACACACACACACACACACACACACACACACACACACACACACACACACACACACACACACACACACACACACACACACACACACACACACACACACACACACACACACACACACACACACACACACACACACACACACACACACACACACACACACACACCAGTTCGGCCTGAGATTTTGGCTTCTGATCAGAGCAAAACAAAACACGGCTGTTCAGGGCTTGCGTGTTTGTTTGATTCCTGTCTTTCTTTTTTGTCAATTGTTCTCGCTAAACACACTTTCCTCATTTTTCTCTCGTGTCGCTTTTGATTGTTTTCCTTCCATCCTCAATTTTCCCTCCGCTGTAATTGTATGTTCCCGTGAGAAAGCAAGAGGAGGGGATCGGAGGTGGAGGGAGAGGGGAGGATAGGGAGGGAGAACGTCTGCCTCCCACCCCCCTTTCCTCTGTTACTGACGGCTAATCGATGTGTTTGGGTTCCCCCCTGTGGCTGTGGCCCAAGCGCCTTGAAAGGTGAGCCCAAAAGAGCTTTTGCCTTCCTCCATGAGAGCCCGAAGAAAACCAGCCACAACTAAGCCTTGCAGATTAACTAGCTGCTGGAGGACTTTACACCTTTCTGCTGAGCTATCGCTTCCTATCTCCTCTCATCCCCCCACACTTCCTCCCCCCTGCCTCCAACATCCCCTCACTACAGAAGCCTCGGAGGATACGGTTGAACACACACACTACCATTCATTAGCATATTTCTGAATTTGGGTTTTCTCTTTAACTTATTATTGTACGACAGTGTTTTAATATCAAAGCCCTGGTGGAGTAAATCAGGTTGCTGTTGTAATGGAACGGTCCTTTGGGAAAGAGTCCTATGTTTCACAGCCACACTGAGTGAGATGAATACATGGCAGCAATAAAGATGATGGACCACAGGTACCACACACACACACACATGCAGACAATCACACACATTCAGACCTCCGAACTGTACATTGATCTCGCAGCAGCATGGGCTCGACAGGCATGATTGCCGAATGAAAACAAAGGCCGCATGTAGTGTTGACACACACCATCAGTCAAAGATAGCCTGCGGTCACAATGATTACCTGCTCTATGTAAATCCATTGAGCAATAGGGCGGGTTATCCCCTTATGAGGCGCCGCTGTTATTATCGTGGACAGGATATCACAGGGAAGTGCCACCGGCAAACCGCTTGCGACTGATTATGTCCCATTGAGACTGGTTGGCGAAATTGGAAAATGGTGATATCAGGGGCCGGGGTTACACAAATCTTCAGGCAGTGAAATGATAGTGGTCCGTTTTGTCCTCATTTGTCATTGTTGGCAAAGGTCTGACATTGTCGGGTAAACAATGAATCTTCACTGGGGAAACATATAGCGGCTAATCAGCTACCTGGGATCTATCTGGATTTTCACCAGGATATACGTGAATTACAAGCCCAACTTCTTTGTCTTAATTATTATGGAGATTATTCCTAACTGTACCGTTAAATGTGCCGTATGTCAAGGGAAAGGGGTTGCTAGTTATTCTGAGACAATTTCATTATCACCAAACTCTGCAGTTCTCCTCAACTCAAGAGCGTTTGAGCACCTTTTATCTCATTGTTTTGGCTTTACTGCTTCAGTGTGGTTTCTAAATCAGGTAATACATCATATATAAAATGACACTGTATGTTGATAAAGATTATAGATGATCTTAGAGAAAAGTACAATCTGCTAGTTTGATATATCATCATTCTGAAGAGATGGCATGTCAGTTTTCGTGTTTAGAGCTTGTTTGACGACATTAAAGAAATGAAAGTCAATAAAACATTTGATATACTGTATAATACCTCCGATCTATTCCAAATCCACAAACAGCTACCCAAAGCTTAACAATTTTAATCTAACGACTTTAAAGTAAGACACACAATATGTTGTGAGTTATCCTTTCACTTTCTTATATTATTTTTGCAGTGTCTTTTTGCTGTGGTGATGCTGCTATGTTGGTTACATGTTGCTGACGCATGCAGCAGGCATGGGATAAATAATGCAACAATCAATTACAATGTCCAGACGTTTACCTTTGCTGTTTGCTGCTTGATTTACTGCCTACACATTAGCAACGTTTTCTGCATCCATGTAACATAATCAAAGACCCAGTTAGGTAGACTAACAAAAGCTAAGCCACCGCTAAGCTACCTGCAGATGCCATGTAAGTAAGTAAGTAAAACTTTATTTATATAGCACCCTTCTCAACACGGATGTACAAAGTGCTTTACAGACAGTACACAATACAAAATACAACTATAAAATGTAGAATAAAAGGCATAAAACATAGCGAGTAAAAGATAGGATGAAACACCAATGTAGGACAGCTACAAACTCACCTCCTCCGACGCCCCAAAAGCCTGTCGGAAAAGGTGAGTCTTTAGCTGCCCCTTCAAAATCTCCACTGAGACAGAGGGTGTTTCTCAATGTCAAGGAAGGCTGCTCCAGAGCCGCTATTTCAAGGATGCTACGTCATCGAGTCCCGCCGAAGGACTGTTCCAATGTCCAGGCTCCCTGGAATTCTACCGAGCCCGGCATCCTTCGTAGCGAGACATTTCGAGGCTGCACATGTGTATCCTCCGCGGTCTTAAAATCCCCATAATGCTTTGCGCACGGACCAATTTCCCCAAATCTGTGGCGGAAAATGTAAGGCGGGGCCTCTCATATGACGCACACCTGCACACTTGCTAGCCTGTTCCACTCTTTGTTTTCCGAATGCCAGGAAGGATTCTTGCCTAGCTTCTGAAGGAAGTGACTCGGAAGACATGTCCTACTAAGGAAGCGTCCTCGATATTGAGAAACACCCAGAGGCTCTCAGTTTCTGGGGGAGATCATTCCATAGCCTTGGGGCCACCGCCTCAAAGGCACGGTCCCCCTTAGTTTTTAACCTGGTTCAGGGCACCCTTAAGAGGCCTTGCTCGGAGGACCTCAGGGCCCGGGTTGTCCTGTAAGGGTGGATAAGGTCGTGAATGTAGGCGGGGGCCATGGACAGCTCTATATGTGAAAACTAGGACCTTAAATTGGGTTCTGAGATGGACACAGCCATGAGCACGGTCAAAAACGTTATGCCTCACCTGGCATGCGGCACGACTAGGTGCATTACTCTTCCTGTAATAATGCAATCCCATTATAGGTCACTGCCATCCAGTGCACAAAAAGCTGAGGCAGACTGCAGGTGCTAATAGGCTGGTATCACCTGTGTGGATCTGCCTGTTTTACTTTCAGATCAAAGACTGTCTCTCGGGCAATCTGAAATCGTTTGTGCCTCTCAGCATGATAGTAACACAATACATTGACCATGAACACGGCAGAACGCACACATGAAGCTCCCCCACAGGATTCATCATAAATCAAATTCACAGGAATTATAAAACACACACACAGGCGGCACAATACGGCTCCTGGCATATCTCTCACACAGACAGAAGCTCACACAGATGGAAAAGACGCCTATGGAACATTTATGTTGCACAGCATGGTAGCCTACACACACAGGCTACATCAGATTTCCATACATTAAGTACAGTATGCCTATGCTCACACATGCAAAACAACAAGCTCATCGTCATCTCCTTGTGTAAAAAGGCAGTTAATCATGCACACTATAAGCATTTTATTTTTATGGGACTACAACATTTCTGGGTTCGATGAAAGTGAAAAATCACAGCAGCACTTGGAGATTCAGAGGAAAGCCCAAGATAAATTACTCGAGCTTTAGACTTTGATTCCTGAGCTAGAGAACAGCTCAGGAGGACTTGAAATAAAGACTGGTCAAACAAGGCTGAGGATTACATGAAGTAACACTCGAGCGGCGACCAGAGTTGGGTGTAATAATATTACATTTGTCGGTAACGGAGTAATGTAACGCGTTACTGTTATACATTCAGTATTCACACTACAGTTACTAACATTGCGCGAAATAATTACTAGATTCTCGCTTTGACAGACTAGACTAGTAGTTACTATTATTCAGAAGTTTACAGTAACTTTAGATAATAACATGGCGGGTTTAATAAACGGAGCCTGTCTCTCTCTCTCTCCTGACAGCCCGTCTGTATCTCATGCAGCTCGCTGATCCAGTGAATGAGTGACCCGACACGACAGTAAATAATAAACATTTATAACTAGTTTAGCTAGTTCCAGGGGTAGATAAGATTGGTAAATGTGATAGGTCTAACTTTTAACATTTTAAATATTTCAAGTCACTAGAGGGATTTCCGCCGCAGGTTTATATTTTCGTAACATTTGCGCGACTTGTCCACATGCAGCTGTCACAGGGGTTGAGCTGCAGACTGAGACAGAGACATCAACAGCTATAACTTTCGAGGGGTGGAGCAGGTATGCCCATTATTTTTAAATGTGTCAGAAGAAAAGAAATGTGACGGTAAGGTGCACTGCTGCAAACACAACAACATCAAACCTCTCCAAGCACCTGCAGAGGCAACATGCTAACACGAAGCTAGTAGCTAAAGACCCCCGAACCCACAGTGATGATGTTGAGTGAGTGCCGACTCCGAATAAGCAGCAAAAACTAGAATTTTCACCATTATTAACTTGTGTTATGTCTTCCATATTGCAATAGTAATTGTTATATGTGTGCACATGTAGGCCTAAGTTTTAAGTTTTGGCTATAGGCTGTTGCTGAGTAACGCAAAAGTAATGTAAAGAAACGAGTAAAGTAACGAGTAAAGTAACGACCCCATCTCTGGCGGCGACAACAACATATTTTAAGTTTAACTGAGCCTCTTGGATGATATTCTGCTATAGTTTAGCTTGAGTGAAGCAGAAAAGCATCGCCCCCAAGAGGATGTCAAACCGTTTAAAGAGTTACTTTTGCTTTGGCGCAGCAATTTTTACATTATGTCCCGCTCACCTCCATATGAGCTTAATTACAGTCAACACTTCCTTCCCTGTGCGTCTGAATTTACATCATACACATTTTACATCTGAGTTCATCTGAAGGTGACACACCGAAAAGGCAATGTTGCAGATAATATCGTACTATTTCCTGACATTTGTGTATATGTGGTTGCAGTAGGGGGGCAGCGCTGGGGGGTTGTCATCGCAGCCAAGTTTTAAAAATATCCTACCGTATTTTCCAGCTCCTCCACACGTCGGTGGAAATTCAAAGCCCATTAAACCACCATTGAGTTAATGAATTACGTCTGTTGTTATTATTTTTTACTCAGTTATCATGCCATGATATGAGTCCATTTGGAGTATCGTGTTTCATTTAGTCATTAAATATTCAGCCGTTTAAAATCAGGCAGGAGCCCATAATCACACTGCATCGCTGTTTGGACGCAGCAGAGCTGGAACCGACTCGCGTGTTAATATTTTTTGGAGCAGATTACAGGCTCTTCACTCACAATCCAAAAATACAAGTGTTGTGGAGACAATGAGACACGGGTCAAAATGTGGCTCTAGTCTATATTTAAGAAGTAAGAAGCAGAGATGGCATAGTATGTATTAAACACACTAAATGCAAGATAACATTGCAGCCATTCTTATGAGCAAAGCTAGAGTACTATTTTTTCCAGTTCAACAAGATAGAAATATTTCCCTTTTCAATATGATACTTCTTAGTTAAATTCTGCATGCCAAGCTATACCCTGTATCGTTTAAGTTCAATATCTACATGCTGCCACTAAAGCAGAATATGGAAAACAACTAAATATCATACCATAATTATGACAACAACACACACATGTATATACACACAAGCAGTGTTTGAATTGTCTTTGGACCCAAGGAATCATTATTTAAAAGATGCGCTAACCTGTACTCTCTAACGGTAAAATACTCAAAACCAGCCCAGAGTTTAGTAACCTACATTTTAACATCTACATAAATACAAATAGAAAATCTGCCACCTACTTCCTAAGAAAATATAAAAAGTTAACGGTCCCAACAGGATTTAGAAAAGATTGCCCATGTGTTTATCTTCAGTAATAGTCTCCTACTATGCTGTCTCTAAAAGGTCCTATAGGAGGGAGTCAAACTGTATTTCTAGAACACATTCAACGCATGGTTCATAAAGCACTGAAGTGTTTAGGGCCAACATATATTAGAAACTAGTCAAAACATGAAGAGGCTGTTTGTATGCATCACAGACTTGGAACAAACTCGCAGAAAGTCTAAGATGTGATCCAACTCTCAGTTCTTTTAAATTATTTCTTAAAACTTCTGTTGTTCATATCTTACATTGCAATAAAGCCACGCTGTAATGTTTATTCCACAGTTTCATTTGTCGCAGTGTACTGCCTTTTATCTTCTATTTGATTTAGTATATCAACAGCAAATCATGTTGTGTCTTTTTTGGAGTGCCTTCTGTGTGTTTTCTATCTTGTTTTGATGCCCTATGTAAAGCACTTTGAAATGCCTTGTTGTTGAAAGGTTACGAATAAACCTGCCGTGGATTATTGCGCTATAAATTAGTAGGCTGCACTTTTGGAGCTCGTTTAAAGTTTTCATTAACGCTTGCTGTGAAAAACCTGGGTGGCTAACTAATTGAAGAGATAAAAGTCCCCAATAGGTCACAACACACCGCTAATTGAATGACCATTTTATTGATTATTTAACAAAGCATAATGCTTCTTTTCAGGTTTTAAATCCAGGCAGAAAACATGTTTCTTTGGATTATGATACGAGAAATGAAAGCTCTCAGCCGGTTGATCTCATTAACATCCTGGAGTGATATCTACATTTATGTATAGTTTTCCAGGAAAAACGCTGTGTCATGTTCTGTAGATATATCAAGTCCAGATGAAAATCAGTAATGAAATGAGACGGAAACCCCTGGACTAATGAAGTGAAATCTATATTTCTTATGATTAATTTATTTTCTATCTCCCAAACTGATTACAGTATAAAATTCATGACGGCACAAAGTGTTCCTTATCTCTAGGGCGGAGACGGGCTATTGATGCTTGGTTCAGAACTAAATTATGAACAGCGTCTTGCAGAAATGACTACTGAGAAACAACCTATGTGAAGAAGCATTGACCAAAAAGCCACAGATCTCTGTTATGTTCAAGTATCACTATTATTCATAGTTACATGCAGCTTTAATGATCTTCTAGAAGAGAAAAGGCTTTGCTTTATGTTTGATGTAGGTGAGACTGAAGTCCATTTGATGTTTTATTCTTAAAGGAGCCGTATTAGGCTTATTTACAGTTTTCTATTTGTATTTAGTTCCTCTACTGTCACATGTCTCCATGCTTTAATGTTCAAAACGCTCTTACTGCCCGTGCTGCAGCACCCTCTGTCTGAAACCAGAGCTAGGGCTGTGCAATTAATCGTATTTTAATCTCGATTACGATTTTGGCTTGCAACGATTACGAAAACAACGTAATCGAAATAAAACGATTATCTTTTCTTTTGTTATTATTAATTTTTTTATTATTATTAATTTTTTTATTGGTTTTTCAGTTGAATTATACTTAAAGTTCAGGGTAATAAACTGTTAAAAACATACTGTTCACATACATTTATGTTTTCAAAGTAAATGGATAATCGTTTTTAATAATCGTGATATCAATTATTGACCCAAATAATCGCGATTAAGATTTTTGCCATAATCGAGCAGCCCTAACCAGAGCCCAGTCTGATCTGATTGGTTCGCTGGCAGACTCTGTTGTGATTGGTCAACAGCTTAGAGATGCCCCGGCCCTTAGCCTATCACGTACAATGTGTAGGAGCGCTAGCCAATAGAAGCTCAAGTGTTATGAAGCTCAGCACATAGTGATGTCATTATGTTACAGAAGTAAACAAAGTAGTCCAAACGTGGCGTTTCAAGCGGGGGGGGGGGGAGTGTGTGGGAGAGAAACTCCCTCTGGAGGGAACTTCAGGATTTTATCCTTTGCAGACCATTTAAGAGGCGTGTGGCGCAGTGGATAGAGCGTTGGTGTTCAGATCAGGGGAGCACAGGTTCAAACCCCACTGCAGTCAGCATGTCGTTGTGTCCCTGAGACACTTCACCCCAAATTGCTCCTGTGGGGATTGCCCACAGTATTGAGTATGTAAGTCGCTTTGGATAAAAGCGTCTAACAAGTGACATGTAATGTAATGTAATATAACACACTACAAGAAAGGGAAAAACACCAAAATAGGCTCCCTTTTATTACAGAATTTAAGGCCTACACTTTCTTTTGTTTAGAAATACTACACTAGTATATTTGGTACATCCACGACTTTGCTTCACCTCACTTCTAAACACAACATAGGTGGTCGTCGTCAAATGAAGCTAAAGCGCAGGTTCAGTCAGGAAGACTTGCTTCACATCCATTCACTCCTCAGCTACATCTATTCAGCTGTCAACGGGCTTCTCGTATTCAATTATATTTTGCCACGATCGTCAAGAGCCAATCATCACGCTCATTATCTATTCTCTTCTGTCCTGCAGTCAGCTGTCATTTCAGGTGTTAATGCTGCGTCTCGTTTTTCCCCCCCATGCACCTCCTGTCATCATATCCAGTGGCCAGGTTGAGCTTATCAGAAATCCACTCCTTGAAATGCAGATCTTCAGCATCCTCCTCATCAAATCCAGATTTTAACATCACGATACGATAATACGACATACGATAATAATTTATTGGTCAGATCAAGTCTGAAATTTGACTTGCATCACAGCAGCTCCATGTGCAACATCAACATAGACAAATGTCAAGACACAATACATGAAAAACAAACAACACACATTTAACATAACATCACTGAGAGAAATCACCACCAGTCTTTAGATGTGGAGGGTGGGTTTCCTATTCTACTAAGGCTGCATCTTCCCTTTAAGATAGTTGATATTACGATTGGGGTCTTATCGCCAAAGACTTAACATTTCTATCATCTAATGCAACGACAATAAATGTTTCTTTAAATAAAATAAGTGTCTTCTGATTGAACTACATTTTAAAAACACATCTTTTGTCCTAGTCAGTTAAAGGAAAAATGGCTTGTGACGGTTCTAAATGATACTATTAGAGGTTGAAGTGATGTAGAGTCCAACAGAGCTGAGTCCTACGTATATTAATGATCTTCCTCAGTGCAAAGAGACACCTGTAGATATCATGATGAGTGCCATTATTACACCGTCAGGCAGACTGCCGCTCAGCAGGTGCTACAGTGTAGAATTAAAATGTAAAATAGATTCACTAGACCAAGGCTGACAATGCCGTTGCCTGGATGACTTTTGAACATTTTTTTCACACAGAAGCAATTATGTAGGATTGTACAAAAGTGGATAAGCAGTTCAAAACTGCGTCAGCTCACATTGTAATAAAAGACAATGCCTTACTACTGTAATCATTTGTCTAAATATGTTTTTTTTTTGGGGGACATCTTTAAAAAAAGGCTCTCAAAAAACTGATTATACTGTGTTGACTTTTAATAATGAAATATTTGATCACAAAAATCACTCCAACAATTTTAAATGCCCTCACTATGTGATCTTGACATAAAAAAACAATGAATTGTAATCAGTTGTTCCTTATTTTGCAGGTTGACCCCCTCTGGTGTCCTTGGGGGTCTGCAGGCAGGTTTGATCAGTGATTGCAGAATGACTTCCCCCTGCTGAGACTCACTTTTCCTGCTACGGGCTTAGCCTGCTTAGTAAGTGATTAGATTAAAAGATGCGCTCTGAATTTTATTTTCTAATCTTCTGATACACAGACTGACACCATTTGACGGATAAACACCTGTGAGGATTTGCGAGTGGGAAAAATGTGTATAAAAAGCACCTATATTTTACTCTGCCAAGTTGATAATAACATTGTGAATATCCATAAAGTTTAGCAATCAAACAGTTGGTCTAGGCTAGTCATGAAGAGTTTATTATATTCTAATCATCTTACCATGTGAGGACATTTTAATTCTGCCAACAAACTAGATTTCCCTCGTGGTGAATTGAATGCTGCCTTTCATTGACTGCAACGAGTGAATGAGGCATGCTGGACCGCAGCTGAAGCTTTAAAACATGATGAGCACAGTGACAAGGCCAACCCTCTGGTGTGAATCAAGAAATTGACATAGACTTAATGAGCAGTCATGCCACCATGAAAACAACACGCAACACTACCCAGAATGCCTTTCCCAGGCCTTGCCATATCCTCTCGGGGATATGTCCTGAGATGACCTCAAATGAAGCCTTTCAGCCTATGTCACATGCACACTCACAAGGCGGCGGTGCAACACTAACGCTGTGAATATCTGAGCCCCCGCCGTGAGGACTGATCACCTGAGCCTCAGACCGGATTACAATTACACTGACAGAATACTGACCTTTTCTACTAATGCTAATGCAGCAGTGTCACTGCCTGCTTTCAGTTGTCCTGGGTGTATCTACTGAAGCACTAAATAAGTAGGAAAAGGCTTACACAAAGCGTTTACAGTAACAATACACATATACAAATGATAACACTTCCACCCGCTTCACACACATTATACACATTGCTTTTATCTTCTTGCAATCCAATCTTAATGACTCCATTAACTGAGAGGCCATTAGTGGCATTCACTTTATGGCCATCCAAACAGCCCAGCCGGGAACGCATTATGGAAAGGGCATGTGTGTGCTAATGTCCATCTCTTGTCATCCTCCTCACACACAAACTCATACACACACTCAATCCTTTCCCCCTAAGGCCAGCTAGCCTGTAGAAAGCAGGAGTGGACAAACAGCTAAGCAAACAGGGCCATCTTGTGTGCTCCATTAGGCAATGAGGAGCAAAGGTTTAGTGCAGGCTGCAGTGCCTCGCGCTGGTGGTCAAGCGGCGGAGGATTGAAGGCACATGAAACTGAAGTGCTGCTCCGTGTTAGAAGAGATCTCAAATCCCAAATTAGCCTGGCTCTCTTTGGAGCAGGCGCTCTCTGCAACACTTCAGGGGTGAACGACCACGCAAGAGGCATCATGGGGCACGACAGCAGAAGCAAGTCACAGAAAATATTGGATTCAGCGTTGATAACAGTGTAACAATGATCTATTCCTAGAGATAACACTAGAAGTGCATGGAGAAGACTGTTCTCTATAGCACAGTTAATGAAATAACAGCTGCTTACCACCTTTGAAGAGGGAGCAGCTGTTCCCAACAAAGAACTGTAAAATGATTAATGATGCAGACAATGTCGAAATGTGTTGTTTTTTGCCTTAACAGTAAGAGGAGAATAACCAAGGAACGATATTTTCAATTTGAAAAAGCAAAATGGAAATGGACTCCAGCGATTACAACATGAAACCCTGAGGGATGATGGGATCATTGATCTGAGAGGATGGGTAACAAACAGGGCGATGGGATGATCTGAAACCAACACGAAAGATTATCTTATGAACCGTGTGCATCATTTACACCAAGCTGAGTGAAACGATTGGAGCATACTGTTCAAACACAGTGTTTGCTGTTGGGAAAAGCACTTCAAAAAAGGGGAAAGTGAATGAGGCAAAAAACATAACTGGTAATTTGGCACATCATCTCCATGTTGCCTTTCTGTTTCTGCATGTCTGCGCCTGCTGAGCAGAGTGCATGTGATTCAACATGGATGCTTCTTGACTGGAGCTGCGCTGGTTCTTATCACTGACTCATTCAGTTATTTTGTGACTGTGGGGCTCAGCTGGGGAAGGCCTCGGGTCAAAGTTCATATGATGTCACTGAAGCAAAGACACTCCATGACATGAACATGAAACCTCTACTGGATGACAAATGTGCTGCACGGCAACAGAAGAGGAACTTCATGGTTGCCAACTTGCGGTGCTTTGGGGCTTTTTTTAAGCTACATGTTTTTGCTCTGTGTTTCATTGATTTTGTTTTGTGCCACCCCCCCCCCCCCCCCCTCTGCTCTGGTTTGTTATTTTTTACTCTTGTACTATACCATCACATTCTTAATGCATCTTCTATTTACTGCCCCAAGCTAATATTTAGCTCTGCAGGCTAATGGTTGCTCCTGCTGAGAGGAGAGTGGAGAAGCTTCCTCTCTGATAGGAGGG
The DNA here is from genome assembly GCF_902827165.1 of Trematomus bernacchii. Lineage (NCBI taxonomy): Eukaryota > Metazoa > Chordata > Actinopteri > Perciformes > Nototheniidae > Trematomus > Trematomus bernacchii. Next base: position 844,148 of record NW_022987558.1, read on the forward strand.
GGTCAGAGCCTAACCCTGACATTAGCTCACTACTCTGGAAGCAGGAGGTTTCAGACGCTTGTACTTTACTTCCACTGAGCCGGACAGGACAGCGGCTTCTGCTGCCTGCTTGTTTTTCCCCTCTCCAGAGGGGTGTGAGACCATTTATCAGCTACCAGAAGAACACGTATCGATGTGCTACACAAGCCTGGGAATTCAGCTTTTATTACACTTTAAACTGCAAGGTCAACTTGGCAGGAATCGGTGTCAAAGCTGTCAAGCATGGAAACATGAAACAAATAGCCCACGCAGAGGATGTGGTGTAAAACATCGAGATAAGCAGCAGACATCTCACCGCGATAGCCGTGGTTTATGTTTACACATGTGCAATCAGGTAATATACAGAGGTTTTTTTACCTGTTTACTGATTTTTGGGAGCTGACAGCACAACGTTAACGACGTGAGAAAAGATAAGGTGAGTAAAATGTATGATGACAAGATCCATCAGTTTGAAGAGAAGTTGTTTTTTTCCTCAGCGCCATTCTGTTTATGGCCACTTGTCATATTAAAAGTCACATCATGTCTTTCCTCTTTCACTCCGCTGCAAGCAGAGAAGCCATGTTGTGAAGCAAAGGGCCTTGTGACAGTGTAATGTACTCAGTACTGTCAGGCCTTTGATGCCATCATATGCCCGTCCTGCTCTCTTCTCTGGGTTTTCTGGCAGTGACAAAGGGGATCGGCAGCAGCGTGTTATCAGTGTGCAGCCGCAGTAATCGTATTATTTAGTAATCTTAATTCTGAGAGGCTGACCAACAGTGTGAACAAAGCGGGGCCTAGCTAAACCCATCAGAGTGTTCCCATGGAGCAGAGGTCTTTTCCTGCTCCGCGGCCCCTCTAGACTCCCGTTTTCTCTCTCTGTTTCTCACCCTCCCTCCTCCATGTGTCCTCCTCTCTGTTGCTTTCTGTGTCATAGTCTCCTCTCTCTTTCTCCTTCTGCTCTTGTTCTTCAATCTCCCAAATGTTTTTCATTCCCTTTCTCTCTCTGTCTCTCTGTCTCTCTCTCTCTCTCTCTCTCTCTCTCTCTCTCTCTCTCTCTCTCTCTGGTTTCCTTTTTTTTCCAGCCTCACAATCTTCCTGTCTCTGTAACGCTCTGAGCTGGGAGTTTGTGTAATGGCGTTATTCACAGTTCATTGGTCTGTTTGAAGGGACTATCTTGATTGAGCGTCTCCCGGTGCTGGGCCTGGTGACTGTGGGAGTGTATAAAGATGTGGATGTGTCCGCGGAGATAGATGGGCTTAGTAATATGCAGGACATTGCAGAGGCTTGGTCTCAGTATATAACGTTTCATCAAAGGCAACACATAGTGAGATAAAAGGAAGCTGAAATGATATGCAGCCGGGGTGTAATGCTCAGAGCATTAGACGCGAAATGGAGGCAACAAATAACTAGTCAGGAGTATCACAGTCATTCTCATTAGCTGGTTCACCCTCTTCAGTTTTAGCCCCTTTCCATCTCACCCTAATGAATGCAAGAACACTGACACAGAACCAAAAAACCGCTCTGAGAAGCGAAAAACACTCACTACTAATTAGTTCAAATTAACCTCAGGACCAATATGTTGGCATGTGCACACACAGAGACACACACACAAAGATATCCCCCTCCAAACACACACACACACACACACACACACACACACACACACACACACACACACACACACACACACACACACACACACACACACACACACACACACACACACACACACACACACACACACACACACACACACACACACACACACACACACACACACACACACACACACAGAGAGAAAGGCACCTCCTTTGCCTCTTTCTGACACCACTATGATGCTGTTGTAAGCTTGGCTGTAAGATCAAAATCTCTTTCTTTGGCACACACACACACACACACACACACACATACACACACACACACGCTCAAATTGCCTGAAGCAGAGGAAGCAAAGGAAAGCAAATCCGCTGTGAAGACACCATAAAACCAACACTGCAGAAAAGACGGACCATGTCTGTTTTTCTGCACACATGAGCTGAATACGTGCTAATGACATGCAGAGAACATGTGAACATACACACACACATAGAAAGAGAGAGAGTCCTACTTACAGAATGAATCAGATGGTATCAGAAGCGCTGTGCCATGTTATCGCTGTAGTAGTGAGTCAACACAGGCATGGAGATCAGAGACCACAGGGTTCACTTCAGCCGGGGGGGGGGGGGGGGGGGGGGGAGGGATGCCGTGGGGTGTCAAAGGGGTTCACACTGTCTCATTGGGGGTGAGGACAGTTAGAGGTAATCTGAGGATTCCAGTGTTTATAGTCAGGTGGAGAAAATAATCCCTTTAGAGCAAGGCAAAGAAAAATCAACAATTGATTCAAGGGAGAGGTGTGCAGAGAAAATGAGGGATTGATTGGGCCGGTGTTTTTCTTCCTTCTATCTCTTTCTTTAAGAGAACAAATAACAACAGCCCGTCTTGACAAATAAGAAAAGGAAAGGGTGAAAAATTAGTCAATCAAAAAGGGGCTCCACCTTATCTTTTATGCTGTCTCTTTTTTTTGTGTTTCCTCTGTCTGCTCACTTCTTGTTGTTCTCTTGTTTGCAGAGGTGCCTATGAGCAAAAGAACGCCGGCATCACAAAACCAATCACCTCGCCAGACGACGAGCGCACAGAAAGGAGTAAATGACAAGCACAGATGAAGGGGAGGATTTCCGACACCTGCTCTCTCCCTCTGTTTCTCTGTTTCTCTGCCTCTCTCTCTCTCTCTCTCTCTCTCTCTCTCTCTCTGTCTCTTTCTGCAACCTGTATTTCCTTTCTAGTAACAGCCCCCCTCCCTCGCAGTGCCAACGTACCGACTGAGGTGGATGCAGATGAAGTAACCACAACCTTCTCCCTGTGTCTTCCTCACAAACTATTCCTGCATAGAATGACAATGAAATGCTTCTGTGCAGATTGTCTGCCTGACACTTGGAACAGGCTGTGTACCCGTCTGTCTGTCTGTCTGTCTGTCTGTCTGTCTGTCTGTCTGTCTGTCTGTCTTCCTGTCTGTCTGACCAGCTTCAGAGCTTGTCTGTCAGTATAGCTGTCCGTTTACCGGGCCATCTTTCAGTCTGTCTTCCTGCCAAACACTGAAATGCAGACCAGGCAGGTGCAGGGGGGACATAACCCTTCTCTCCTGCTCAAGTGCCCCCCCTGGTGTAAATCCCGACCCTCCCCATTGCGCTAACTAGCCTCCAACACGGCAAAATTCAAACAGTCCTAATTCTCTATTTCTCTCTGTACCTGTTTACTTCTATGCTCTGCTTTCCCTTCTCCTCAGTGCCAGTCTCCTTCTTCGTTATCTATTCTGGACAGTGTGTCCCTCCTCTCTCTCCGTCACCGAAGGGGGATAAAGAAGAATGGCGCTGCTTCATAATGTATCTCTCCTCGATGTGTGAGAAAGATGGCGAAAAATGAAAAAGAAGGGGAAAAATGTGGCAACAAAGTTGTTTTTTCGAATTGTTCTTTTAAAAAAAATAGAACAATGGCCGTTCTCTCCCACAACAAATCAGAGCAGAGAACCTCTCAAGGGGGGATTTTCAATTACTCGCTTTTGCCCACACGCCAATCTGAAAAAGGGGCCCAGCTCTGAGGTGTGCACAAAAGTGTCGTAATCTCGACAGGATATCCGGGCGATAAATCCGGACATGTCCGAAAGCTCCATGCCATTGCTCAAGCATCACTGCAACTTAATTCATTTCAGGAGAAGTTCAAGAAGCTCAATCGTATTTGCTCAACAGGTTGGCTGTTTTGTTGTAAGTCGACTCCTCTGAGGCTTGTCACGCACTGCTTTTTTCTCCACTTCCTGGATCACAGCTTCTGGTATCTCACTCTGAATTGTAGGAGTTTAAATCTGCAGGTTCAGTCCTCGCTGGGCTGGAGATGTAGAGAAGGTTAGATGTGGTAAGCTCGTCGCTGGAGGGTGGATGTTGGCTTCCACGATGCCCATTTGGTGTCCATCTCTGCAGGGCTTTAGATCTGGAAGGGAAGGGAAAGGAGAGGGCAAAGTAGAGAGGAGAGAGAGCAAGAGTGCATGAAAGGTTAGCATGGTGACATTTGTGTCACTCTGCCTTATCACGTACGTCATTCTCCTCCTCGTCACACTCCACCCTGCCTGTCGTCCTGCTGTCTATTCCGTCCTTGTCAGTCTTCCTCCGACTTTGCTGCTTGTTTGCTCCTTCCTCTTCTCCACTCACTCTATGATTTGATCCTCTCACTCTCATAAACAAGCTCATCTTCAAACACTCTGACCCGCCACATCTCTCTTCTACTCTACCCTATATCCAATCTTAAAATCTACAGCTAGCCTGATTTCATTCAATCATTTATCCTGTCTTTTTCCTTCAATTCCAAGTTAGCAGTCCAGCACACTCCACAGTATCCAAGATGCATGCGATGGAGCACACCAAAGGTCGAAAAAGGGACCTCTGACTGGTGAATGTGCCTCAGGCAGCTGGAGCACTGCAGTCCAGGTTTAAAGCATTGTTCAGATACACCTAGTTATACTTGACGGTGAAGACAGCATGGTGGAGGCTGTCATTTGTATTCAAAATTCACAGTAGCAGTCGAATCTTTGAAAATATTTGATATGTGAGGATGTAGACCAGGGGTGTCAAACACAATTTCATCGCGGGCCACATTCGCATAAAGGTTGCACTCAAAGGGCCGGTTGTAACTATATAAATATATAATATATATATAAAATAATGTATTATATTACATTATTGCCTCTGAATTGGATTATTATCGGATAGGATAATAACTTAGTAATTAACTACGTTTGAAAGCAGAAGTCCAGGGCAAATAATTGCAAGTCTCTTCAGTGCGCATGTCACAAAACGAGATGCATTGTGGGACATGTAGTTTATGGGCAACCTGCTTCGGCATGTAACCGTATAATAAACGTATTATATTCTTTGCAAGCTCTTGCGGGGCCACATAAAATGAAGTCGCGGGCCGGATTTGGCCCCCGGGCCTTGAGTTTGAGACCCCCTGATGTAGACATTTCAGAATCTGAGGTGTAGAAGTGCAACAGGATGTGGCTTGTTATCAAGTGTTCCTAAAACACTGTCCCTCCGCTGCACTGCATGGCCTGCTGCCCTCAGTGAGCTGTTGGTGCTCCTCTTGCTGAATGAAAGGGAAATGAGAGACATGAAAGCTCTGCTGAATGGATAATCACCACACCATCTCCGAGGTAATTGGAGGAAGCATTTCCGATTCAACTGCATATATGGGGAAAAACGATGCAAATAGATACGGCTGTTTGCAAACTTTGTAAACTGCAGCATAGCAACACTAGCTTGTCTTTAGAGGGAGGAAACTGAGGCACCACAAATAAGCAAAACAGAGTTATCTCAGCAACGCATTTTTAGGAAAGGCTGTATGGGTCAACGTAAAAACAAAATACATATCAGTTTGAATTGTGTTCAACATATACATGAAGATGTGATAGCCTTTGTATAGATAGTTATCCCTTTGACTCTCAAACGGATCAAATGGTAGTAATATTGTTGGTTCTAGACATGATAAAGGGATCACGGTTTTACTATCTTAGGGGTGCTTTAAAATTCTACTATTCCTATTCTTTCTTATACGTTTTATAGCAAATGCACGTAGATAAGTTGCAGAGCTCCTCTGTTTCGAGAAAAGTTATTCTACATATAAATGAACAGAAGAATACAAATGCATAGCTGAGAATGGCCTCCATTTCATACATATTTTAGATTTTGAAGTCACACAAGGACATGTTTTTAAATTGTACCATCTACAGGCATCCTTTGAGTCCTTATAACGTTGGAATTTGATCGTGCTCTGTCTTATTTCATGAATTTAAAAATAGATCAGTGTCTTCTGGGAGTCGGTTTGATTTAGTTAACACTTTGATAAATGTCTCATCTCCAAATAGTCACCTTTGTGTACCTTCATATTGTGCCAAGACATGTTCTTAGATCCCTTCAAACTAACAATGTTCCAGGCAGAGAGGTGAGCATGCAGATGACAGATGGCAAAACTAATGTTGGCTTGAGCTTAGACAGACTTCTTGGGTGCCTGTTGAGATTCCTTTTATTTTCATTCTCTTATAAATCAAACCTTCTTTTGTTAGATAGACTGCTTGAATCTAAAAAAAAACGCAGCAGGATGTCAAGTACTAACTACACAACAGGTAGTCTTGCCTGTTACTATGCAACAGTGCGACCTGTTGATTATATCGAAGCGTCATTTAAAACTTTCAATCCAGAAACCCACAGCTCACAACCTAATGATGAAAGCCTCCTGAATTCATAACAGCACAGAGAAAGCATACATGGAAACATGGAGGAAAACTCTGAGCCATGCAGTGACTTCATCTCTTTTAACAGAGCAAACCAAAATCATTAAATAGGTTTAGTGACTTCTTCCTTTTTTCAGAGACTACTGAGGTGATGGTCCATTTAAAATGAAACATTAGAGGCCACTCTGTGTATCAGCTCCAATCAATACTGCTGAATGGATAGATGTGACCCTACTGTGACACCCATATTCTCCTAGGACCATTTAGGATGATACCATGTGTGTGTGGTGTGTGTGTGTGGTTAGTGCTCAGTGTCTGTTTGCGTGTGCCACAGCCACACGTGTGAAAAGATGTAGGGAGGTGTGAATTGGTGTGCAGCAAGGAGTGCAAATACAAGGTGCGTGTGAAACGAGAAACAGTGTGTGTCTCTGTGTGTCTGCATTGCATGTTCATGTGACAGCTGTCATGACTGAAGCAATTAAACACATTGATCTGCTTCATAACCTTCTGTTTCATCAATCCCACACACCTATGCCTTCTCTGCATTGTATCACAGACACACACACACGATGAAAAGCTATCAAAATGATTGACACAAACACAGAAATAGCAATCCTTTCACACACACACACACACTCAGGAAAGAGACTCAAACGTATTTGGTGTGTCTGAATTCAAACAGAATGCGGAGAGGAGCTTGAAGAAACCGAAAGAGGGATGGAGGCGAGGAGGGGAGGAGGGGGGGGGATGGATGGCACAGCCGAAGAGGGGAAGAGAGGGAGAAGCAAAGAGGGGAATGGGGGGGGGAGAGAAGCAACACATTGAAGTGAGCTATTCAGATTTGATCCAAATCCATCAAACTGGACGGGCCTGTTAATGTCTCGATGGGGGGGGGGAGATAGATGAGGAGAGATGGATGCTGGATGAAAAGAGGACAGAAGGAGGGATGGAGGGAAACAGGTGGGGGGGGGGGGGTAAGGTGGGTCGGACAGTGGGTGAGAGACACATGAGGGGAATCACATCAGTGGGGAAAATGCCTTGGACGTACTAAAACGTGAAACAGGGAAATTAGAGGTGAAAGAGAAAGGAAAGAGGGAGAAAAGGTCGAGAGGACGGACACTCACCCATTTCAGCAGACTCTCCCCCGGCGAGCACAATCCCCGCTCTGTGATCCCATCCTGGGGAAAGGCGCAGCGAGATCCTGGAGCTCCCTCCACTGAATACCAATGGGGGCTGCTAATATCAGCTCTCACACACACACACTCACTCACCGGCACTGTGGAGGAAAAAGCCACAAACACACAGAGTCAAGTCCGGCGTAGTTGTTTAAATGAGAAGAAGAAGATGAAGAAGAAGAAGGAGCTGTTCAGTGATGCAAACAGCATATCACAACAGAAAGAGACATTGCAGCACAACTGCATTTGCATTCCTTTCTTCCTCTCTTATTTCCAATTTCTTCATGAAAAATCAGAGGCAGTGCACAAGCCAGAGGCATAACACACACACACACACTGATATTTACAGCCTATGCAAATACTTACAGAGCATATATTCAATCCCGTCAAGTCCCACAGTCGACTCTTTTCTGGCTCACAGCTCCACGGCGTCCAAGGGTGTTAGAGAGAAATGAGTTGTCCGCTATCTTCCCTTTCCCTCCCCGTGGGCTCCTCACAGCGGCGTCTGATGCAGAGATAAAAGCAAATGAAGGCAGACTCTCCGTCCTCCCTTATTGTCTCCTCATGTGCAGTGTACATCCAGTTTTTCTGTATCCATTTGTTGATTCAGGTCCAATCCGTACGCCTGCCTGTTTACTTCGCTGTGATTCGGCGACACGCAACGGCAAACTGCATTCACTTAGTCACCCTCCCCTCTGCCTCTCTCCTCTCTGTCTCTCCCCTTGCTCAATAGTATACCCGTACCTCCTTGGCTTTCTCCAATCTAATCAGCTCTCCCTCTCTCTCTCTCTCCCTGCACCCTCCCACTCTCTCCCCTCCCTCCCTTCTTCATCCCAACACCCACTCATTTACTCTCTCTCCCTCCTAGGTATTTTTTCTCAAAGATGAATATCAACTCACCCCCTCTCTCTTCTCTCTGTCAGTCTCTGCGATAAGTATTTGAAATAAGTGGGAAAGCAAAAAACTAACCATGAAAGGAGAAGACACACACATCTGACACACACACACACACAGGCCAACAGAGAGAGTAATCATAGGGATGTGTTACATCCCTAGCCAGGGTAAACTACCCTGACAGAGTTTGACATGGCTACATGCTCAGGGTGACAAACACTATCACTGCACCACGCGACTCGCCTCATATCCTATGACACACATAATGTAATGCACTGACACACACACACATAAATCTACACGCACACACATTTACATGCACCCACACACAGGAGAATCAGATGTAAACACACCATTTGGCACACATTCTGAGGCACATATTGATATTATGTCAGTGATATGCACGAACACAAAGTGGAGGTAAACACACACGGACATAAATCCGATTCAGAGCAGGAGGTTAGATCAAACATACGCAGGCGCTCACAGTGGGGGGTTGGTACCAAGTCTATTTACTCAAGTACTGTACAATTCTGTACAGTAGCACAGAAAAGTTATCCAAAATAGTAGATTTTGCACTCAAATTCAAACGGGACATCCAATACTTTTTTATTCTCCCAAAAGATTCAACCTCTTGTGGGAAAAGACAGCATGGAGAACTGGCAGGAAAATAAGTTACTGCAGTAGAAAAGTAAGAAATATTTCTTTGCCCCATTTCTATAATTTCATTTAACTAATTACAATATATTTTCTTTTGTTTATATATGACTCTTTTGCTTTACATGTTTGATCCATAATGCCATGCCAATTAAGCCAATTTAATTAACATTTTGTTCAATTTTATGCAGTTCAGTGAAAAGATTTTTTACAGCCATTGTTACTAGAGAAATGAAGCTTGTTTGGGGTCATTTCGGTTCTCGAGAGATGACAGGAAATGATGTGAGAGACAGAAATGAGGAATGACATGCAATGGTGTTGCGTTTTATGGTCATCACCAACACCTCGCCTACCATGCGCCCATAAGACTACAATTAAAAAAGTACAAAACAAGTTATTCTTATTAAAAATTATATATTTTGTATAAATCTATCATACAATTTTACATCTGTATACAATATATAGTAATATATCACCTTTAAAGAACTGTAAATGCTGTTTGCATATTAATATAATTGTAATGCCAAACTCTAGAAAGACAGTGCACAGTGAGTATATTTCACAAATAATTCAAATGTTTCCTCCATTTCTAGACGTACACATGCACACATACTGTACCCTGACACATTGCTGCAAATCCTCTCTCTCCTCACCAGAGCACCCTGACACTTCACGTGGGACTCCCTTGAATGGAGGTGACACCCTCCTCACTATATATAATATTCACTCATATAAAGGCACAACTCCACAACAGCGCGAGCCCACTGCCAGCAGACAGCAGTCTCCGGAGAGGCCGCGCTCACATATGATGTCACCGCCTAACTCCCATATCCCACTTCTATCACGCCACGCTGTCTCATCCCCTAACGAGGAGCCCGGGACCCTGCTTTTGTTCTTCTCTGGTGCGCTGGTCAGTCCGAGTCTCCGTTTCAATATAGATCTGTTTCCTAACCTTGCAGCCCCGATGCTCTCTTAGCATTTTATGTTCTCCAAGGCTATTAAACTCACCACAGTTTGTTGAATCATTGATTTTGTCACTCTTTGCATGAGGTGGCTCCTTAATTGCTAGTGACAACACTGTGCTGCCCTATAGTGATATTTCTAAGTTAAGATTTTCAAAAGAGAGGTTCCGTTACGAGATTTAAAATTGACAACTAAATATGCCATGTGTCATTTACTAATTAATCCACATTGCTTCTGTCCAAACAACAATCTTAAACCCACACAGTGACACATTATAAAGAGCCTATTTGTGCCTGCCTTATTGACTAATACCCTCTGATTTAAGCCTCTGGATACATCAACTCCGGTTCGTCCGCTAAGCTGTCCCCTAATCAAACAAGAGAGCAAATATAGTATGTGACAATGCTGAGCTGTCTCCTCCACTTTGGTCTCAAACTGCCCCCCCCTTCACCCAATGCTTCATCATGTTTTCACCTATTCACTTTGCATCTCATAAAATAATGTGCATCTCAAGATGTCTTTGTCCAGTGGGCGGACAGTGCTGGAGCACCTATTACTCACTCATGTTTGAGCCGATTAGGCTGCAGCCATGTCACGCCAGAGGTTCCCTCAGGCCATGGCATTTTGTTTTTTGGTGTGTGTGTTTGTGTGGACATTTGGATGACTGTTTCTGCATCCATCCGAATTTTTGAAATTCTTCATTAGGCTGTGTGTGTGTGTGTGTGTGTGTGTGTGTGTGTGTGTGTGTGTGTGTGTGTGTGTGTGTGTGTGTGTGTGTGTGTGTGTGTGTGTGTGTGTGTGTGTGTGTGTGTGTGTTAGGAGTGTTTACCCCAAAGCTTTGACCCTCAGCTGCAGTTTTTAGGCAGTCAGGAGGAGTCTCCATGTGCTGTCGCTCCCATTCCATCACCCACACTGACACACGCCTGCAGTCCTTTTGTGTGCGTGTGTTGTCTAATTTACCCCACTCGTGGTTTGCAGCACTACGAGGTGACAATGAATCTGCTCTGTGAGAGTGCCTGTCTGCGTACTAAGCCAGTCTTTTTATATTCGCACTATATTGAAGATCCAACATGCAGAAACAAATATAATTTAATATTACTGGTGATTTAGGCCTCACTGCATCCACTGAAAGTCTGCTGTCACTCTCTGTTTCAGTCTCCCTTTCTTTCTCTTAATATGCATTCAACAGCTGTCTCTCTCTCATTTCCATCCCACACCACTTTGCTCTTGACAAATTGATGTGAAGCACTTTTACATAACAACTACGTATCACGCACACACACACTCCAAACACCATCCACAGCACAAATGTAAACCTTACTCAACCATTACACATACACTTTGCTGCAGGTGTGAAGAGCCCAGAGTTTTTTTTGCGGATGTGTTTTTCATACTTTTCTCTTTGTAGAACACAAATGTGCTCTCGTGTTAACTATTGCTTGGAAAGCATGCAAAAGAGGGGAGGGAGAAGTGGGGGAAGACAGAGGGAGAGGGAGGGGGGAATTGACATTCTGCCCGAGCACTGCGCTCTGCTCGTGGAATAATGATTAGCTCCTCAGTATTCTAGTCACAAATGCTTCACTATCAATGAGAGAGAGAGAGAGAGAGAGAGAGAGAGAGAGAGAGAGAGAGAGAGAGAGAGAGAGAGAGAGAGAGAGAGAGAGGAAGGAGGAAACATGAGGGCAGGGGAAAGAGAGGGAGGAGACAACTAGAGGGAGGAGGGGGACGCGTGAGAGGAGAGGAGCACAGGGAGAAACAAGGTGAGGAAGGGAGCAGGGGATGAAACAAGTGAGGAGTAATGGAGGACAGAACAGATGAGTGTACAGTGTGACATAAGCGGTGGACGTAGGTGCCCGTATGCTGCAGTACACACACACCATAGACTGTATAAGGCTCTCACACACACACACACAGACACACACACACTCACAGATGCATGATGCGTGTGTTCAAGATCGAAACAGGCGCAACAGTCGGACAAAATTTGCCAAACTAAAATTCGAAGCTAGTGCAGGTGGCGCATGCACACGAAAAAACACTCTTGTGCACCATTGCATCCACATCCACACACACACACACACACACACACACACACACACACACACACACACACACACACACACACACACACACACACACACACACACACACACACACACACACACACACACACACACACACACACACACACACACACACACACACACACACACACACACACACACAAAAAAACACACACACACACACACACACACACAAAAACACCACTACATGCGTGGAGACTACTTTGTCAAAGTCAGAGCAGGTACAGCCACCTCAGCAAACAGGGAGACAGAGGCTATGTCGCAGGGGGGAGAGCGGGAGGGACAGAACAGGGGAGTGATGATGAAAAAGGAGAAAAGGAAAAATAAGAGAAGGACAGAGGCGGGAGGGAAGCATGTGCAGGCAGTAAATATGTAATCACAAAGCGTAGAGAATGATAAATGTATACCATTACCTAAATAGGTCAATCATACTGTAATAAATATGATATGATAATGGAGTGTGGAGTAAGTTTACATAAGTGTGCTCATTTAGTCCAAAACAAAGAACTACATCATGTTTTTCCACGCCTCCTAATTCAGACTTCTTGTATGACTGATTAGCATCATTTTGATTAAGATGTATAATCTTAAAACACACTGTGGTAAATAATTTAATAATGCAACGTGCAGAGAAAAAGCAACCAGCAACAATCACAAATAGATTAGGTGAAATTAATATTAAGTGTTATAGATTAGGCACCCAAACTTTAAATAAACAGTATTTAAAATCTGGTAAAGTGTGAGATAATTCTTCTAAATACCTCCTTGGCTGCATTTTACATTACATTACATGTCACTTGTTAGACGCTTTTATCCAAAGCGGCTTAGACACTCAATACTGTGGGTAATCCCCACAGGAGCAATTTGGGGTGAAGTGTCTTGCCCAGGGACACAACGACATGCTGACTGCAGTGGGGTTTGAACGTGTGACCCCCCTGATCCGAACACCAACGCACAACCCACTGCACCACACGCCTCCCCTGTGTAAAAGAAAAACAGTCATGCTAATTTAGAAGAGTCCCTAAGGTAACTAGAAAATGCATTTCCTGCTGAAAATGCGTGTGAATGCTGTAAACTGTGTACATTTGTTACTGAATTTAGCTGAAAATGCAGAAAAAGCTGAATATGTTATTAGTTGAATGGTAGCTGCTTTTATCTACAAAAACCAAGTAAGTGTGTTGCTGAACTTAGCAGCTCATGACTTTGTTGAAAACTTGAAAGTGAAATGTTAAACTGGAAGAGTAGGAAAAATAGTGAAGAAGCTTAATATTTAAAAGAAAAGGTTTAAAAAAGGTATAAACAACAACATGTTTACAATGTCCTGAAATAGCTGAATAAGTTAATAGTTGAATAGTTTCTGCAGCTGAAAGTAGGCTGAAGGAGTTAAATATTAAATGTAAGTAGTAGTGAATGAATGTGTATTAAGAAGAGAAAAGAAAGTAAAAACACTTTGAAAAGCAGCAGAATATTTTAACTGCAAACTTTTGAACTAAAACCAAACGTCACCAATAATGTATAAAATATGTGGAACGTGTTGAAGTCAGTATGAAGTCTCCATCAGACAGAAAAGAATAGGCTGAGACAGTCTGATAAACTCCAGTCTGTTTGTTTGTGTTTGAGGTGACGACGTTATGAAACACCTGCGTGTGTAAGCCCAGAGATCAAAGGTTACCATGGTGACGACGTTATCAAACACCTGTGTACGTGAGCCCAGAGATCAAAGGTTACCATGGTGACAACGTTATCAAACACCTGTGTACGTGAGCCCAGAGATCAAAGGTTTCCATGCATTTCTCCGTGATCCCAACTCGTCTATTACCAGCGTTCAGGGAGCTCTATGCAAGTCAATGGGGACTCCCTGTTAGTTAGCCAAGGGATCCGCGGATTGGTCCATTTGGGCCAATCCGGTCATTTGTTGTTGATTTGGGTATTCACACGTCACAGAACCCAGGAAGAAAACAATGGAAAATGAGAAATCTCCAACGAGGCGTTTTGGGGCAGCATAAACAGGTATTTTCTGTGTTAGAGTTTTACTCGCTACAGGGTGTACTTTGAGGGTTTTTTACTCTGCAGACCGTTTACATGCATACAAACCTTCATAACACACAAGGGGACGGGTAATAACCAGAAAAGCATGACATGGGCCCTTTAATTATGTTGCTTAATTTTTATTTATTTTTTCAACGTAAGAGAGGTTTTCCTACAATTCAAGCATACAATGTTGTCCCAGGAGTGTAGGGTTTGGGAATTATGGCAGTTTAAAAATAAAAATGTAAGGCGAATTTCAAGCTCTCCTCCACTCTAGCTGTGACATCACGCACTCTAAGCCTTAACGAGCTGCATAATACACATGTTAATGTTAAAATCTGAAGAAGGCCTCTTTACTAAGCTCCAAACTAAGTTAAATATCTAAAAAAGTGTAAAAAATATCAAAAGTCTGAAGAATAAGTTTTATAGCTGAAGGTCTCGTGATCATTTTAAAGTTGGAATGAAGTCTCTAGCTGAAAGTATGTGGAAGGAGTAGCATTTGGCGTACGGTGTAGGTAAAAGAGGATTTGAAGGTTCCTCCCATTGAGTACATGTTTAAAAAAAAGAGTTTAAAAAGCTGAATATTTAAAAAACTATAAAATATTTTGAAAAAGTTGAAAGTTTCCAATCATGTGCTGAAAAGGCTGAATATTTTTTATATTTGAATGGTTTCTGTAGCTGAAAGTAGGCTGAAGTTATTCGACGGCAAACTATTTGGTGAAATAAGAAAACAGCATTTGCACTAAATATAAATAATAATGCATTAACAATTTTTTTTTTAACAATCATATACTACACAACCTGTCTTCTTTAGCTCAATAAAAAACATTTAAATATCAGACTGTATGTAACACCCTCAAGCAGAGGTCACCATGGTCATTTGAGATTCTGCATGAACATCCCCGTAGTGTACGTACAGATATAACTTAATAAAACATGTCTTTTTCCTGTGAATAAAAACAGTATTATTTATGTTGCCGGGACAAATTGTACATTCAGTGCATTGACCTTAACAGGATTTATGATATTTTCCTTCTCCTTTAGCATTACCGCATATGTGATTTCCACTGGTGACCTTTAGTGATACATGATAGCTTTGCTGTGTTTTTCATACTGCATTTCTCAGAAACATTGCAGTGTGTACTTTGGTTATTATTTTAAGTGACTAGATGACATACATTTCCCCTCCATCACATCAAACTGGGAAATGATTTGCATTAAATGCTAAGGGGAAAAAAAATCCTTCAAGCATATAAATACTTCAATCAATCCATTAAGGGTTTTAGACAGCACTTAAAGACATAACACATATGTCACTTTAAAGAATAACACAGTTAAGCTGCAATTAATATTTAAAAAGCAAGCAGAGTTTCATATTATGTTGCCTTGGAAACAAAGCTGTGCCCAGCATCTTAAACTTGCCAAGTTTCAATAAAAATGCCATCAACAAAGAATGACTTTAATACTTCTCAGGGGACTCAGTGGTTTGTGTGTTAACAAAGACTGTATTGAAGTTCCCTGTAGGATTATAATGATTTACTATATATTATACCTCCAGCATTTTAGAGCCTAGTTTTGCAAATGTGCAGCGCGTCCTTCAGCCAGATGATGATAACACTGCAGGAGAGCTTATACTAAAAGACCATATTGCAAACTGAAAAAGATTCAATTTATATTTAACAGGAGCCAAAAGTGCTCAGAATACAGAAGTATTTACTCATTACCTCCACCAAGAGGGCTATTTATTTCAGTATGATTTGTTTGTCTTTTTTGCCAACATAGTATAAGAACTACTGCCTCCATTTTCATAAAACCTGGTAAGAGGAAAGAACCCAATACATTTTGGAGTGGATCTGAATTGCGGGGCGGATACATGCATTACTTTTAAATTACATTATTTACAGAAATGGCCTTGGAGTAGGTCTGCCCTCTCCAAATGTACTACTACTTTATTGGTGTTTTTAAATCAACTTTTAAGGGAAGATAGATTAGTTATACTCAAGCAGTGATCCTAGCACCCTGTGGGTTATTTCTGCAGTTGCAAGGGGTCGGTTAAAAGTGTGAGAATTAGCAAGATCAACTCATGTGAGAAAATCGAAATGATTATTCAATCGAGCAGTAAAGCGTGAACATCATATTTTGTTTTAAGAGTTTGTAAAAAAAATTGTAAGCAAAGAAGCAGAGAAGCTGAAACATTTAGTATAAAGTCACAAATAAGAGGTAAAAATATAGCAAAAACAACATCCTTCAAATATAATGGATACATTTGTAGAAAAAAGTACTCAGATCTTTTACTAAAAGAAGAACAGAAATACTACAGTGTTAAAATACTCCTGCAATAAGAATCTTACTCAAATACAAGTACACAAGTGTAAGCATTAGAATGTAATAAAGTACCAAATGTTAAAATACTCATTATAGTATATCGCCCATATCAGACGTATAGCTTCGCTTACTGGATTTTTTTTCTTCTTTTTCATATCACATACAAAATGCCAAAATACACAACAATAAATAAGATTAAAAAGCTAAACAAAAAAACAAATGAAAAACATAAAATCAGTCCAATTACAGCTAGCCACAGATATATCCTCACTGTCTGTAGAGGCTGTTGCGCCAATTTTGTCTCCAAATCATGGAAGAGAACAGAGTAGAACTCTTCACAGGGTTAATTAAAATCGAGATAACATGATTGTCTGACTCTTCTAGGCGACACATGAATTTGTACATTACATTTCTTAAAAGGGCTTGACAGCTAGGTACCCCCAAGTTAACAAACAGCTGACTGGCACTGTGCCATCTTGGTACCCTCACCAGCAACCGTAAAGCATCATTGTATGCAACTTTTAGTTTTTGCATGTAGTTTGTAGTTACTTACTCCACAGGTGAGCCGTGTACAATGGTGTACAGAAAGCTTTAAAAAGTGATACCTTGACATATACAGAGCATGAAGGTAATGTTAATAGGTCGAATTTTCTTTGACAAAAGTTGTGGGCATACGGCCGAAATTGATAAATCGTTGAAATATAGGCTAGCTAAAAGTAGTTAAGCTAATGCTAAACCGTTGAAACGTCAATTTTCCTTCCAACTGAATTTGTAAAAGTTCTCATTGACTACAGAAAGAAAACTTCAAATATTTACAGACTCGAAATTCAAAGCAACATGCAACCGTTTAAAAAAATGTGTATTAACTTCATATCCTACAATTGTTGTCTTACCTGGAGTTGTCAAATGAGCATGAGAAACGGTGTCCTCCACCCAGTGGAACAAATGCACTTAACTACAGTACTGTAGTTAAGTACAATTTGTGTCTACTTTGTACTTCTACCACACTAGTACTCAGAGGCAAATAGTGTACTTTTTCTCCACTGCATTTAATATATTTAGTTTCTCTGCAGACTTGGATTAATGATGTGAAATATATTCAACATTTAAATAAGACTTTTGTTACACCTGGAGTATATCCACAAGCTACCCTGAACTTTAAAAAGGAATACAAATTAGCTTCACATAATTTATCATTCTGAAAAGGGCCATGAGTACCTTTTTGGTACTTTAAGTATATTTTGATGCTACAGTAGTACTTTTGTACTTTTACTGAATAACATTTAGATTGCGAGACTTTTACTTGTAACAGAGTATTCCTACACTCTGGAACTTCTACTTTTACTTGAGTACAAGATCTGAGTCATTCGTCCACCTCTGGCTGACTACAGAAAGAAAACTTCAAATATTGCCACACTCAAAATTCAAAGCAACATGTAACTGTTTAAAACATGTGTATCACCTTCATATATTATAATTTCCTCTTACCTGGAGGTGTCAAATGAGCCTGAGAAACGGTGTCCTCCACCTGCCAGGGACGTGGTGATGTCAGCGAGTTTACTGACGTGAGAGCTGAATATGCACATTTCTCTCCTGAGGGTCACTTGGGTATTTTTAGTGATTGTGTTATAAAAAGAGGTGTGAATCAAAGGGTTGCCCACGGTGAGGGCAGCTACATCATGTGTGCTTGTTTCTCCTGTTTTCATTTGTAATAAGGACACTTCTAAATTTGATGGTTATTTAACGGCCTGTGAATCTGCATAATTGTCTATTTAATTTGGTTGTATTAAAAGATTTAAAAAAAAAAACTATTTTCACTGCCTACAAATACCATGAATAATTTACATACATAATTGTAGAAATGATGCACATGCCAGCATACACAGTAGTTTATATTCCTCTCAGCTATATACATGCATGATTATGAATCATTTACTTGCATATTGGTTTGTGTGAATTTTCATCAGTGAAGTGCAAAATAGAAAAGCTATTCAGTTAAACATTTAACAACATATTTTCTGTCCTTGAAATAATAAAAAAAAAAGTATCAGTCCAAGGACATTTCTATAATAAAACTCTGCGGTTTCCTTGACTACTATTATATTACTATATGTGCACTTCACAGCTGCATTTCTTTGTAAATGTCAACCACTTTGGTCACACATAACAAGGGAAACCAGATAAGACATGTCAGCCAAGTCCTGACATCATAATGTTATGTTAAAATCACACTAAGGGCCATAAGTTAAACTGTGGCCATTTCTCAATGTCGAGGAGGCTTGCTTGGTAGCACATGTATGCTGGGCATTTAAACAGTCCTTCGGCGCCACTCGATGACGTAGTATGCTTGAAATAGTGGCTCTGGAACAGCTTTACTCGACATTGAGAAACAGCCCGGATCCCAGAACAAGAAGTGAAAAAACGAAACCACAATGTCAAATCTGAGCAAAGTAATGAACATACAGTGCAGTCTGTACAGCAAAAAGACCATTACACTTCAGTGAGGCAGCATCCCTAGAGCATACAAGTCTCATGATTTCACCTCCAGCATCCACCATTTCATTACACGTCTGTGTGTGTGTGCGTATATATATATATATATATATATATATATATATATATATATATATATATATATATATATATATATATATATATATATATATATATAGAGTGTTTTCATTTTCAACGCTAGGCAGCAGGTATGATAAACGGCACTCTACCAGAATATTACCTCTCAAGATTTTCTAGGAAGGGGGGAAATAGTATGAATTTCTCGACTGGCTGCCTGTTGACTCTCTCAGGCTGAGCGTTGAGGAGCATCTAAATTCTTGGCACCGGCTTCTTTTCGCTCCTGTGGTGTCCTCTATTTCCCAATATGCCTCTCACTCTGCAGATATTCTGCCATTTCCCCCATTTCAGTACCAATCACAATCATCAGCATTTCTCCCTCCATGACATGAAAACAAACTAAGACTGAGTGCCTCTGCGTGTGTGTAGTTTCAAACCCCCCTGTCAGCAATCACTGGGTAGGAGACAGCCATAAACTGAGCTTTAGAATTGTATAATGGGCTAGTGCAGCACTGGCAAAACTTATATCATTATGCCTCTTCCCATTTAGACACAAATAGGATCATTATTTTTGATAACTATACAGCAAGTGCTGGATAATTTCATTGCACTACTTGCCACTGCATAACGCTGTATTTCAGCTAAAGCATCGTACATCTTGCCATCTCCCTGTTATCATTGTGTGTAATTACAAGGCAAATGCAATCAATAACACAATGTCCTACAAATTATTGGAACATTACGATTGATCTATACAAACAACAGCACTTCGTTGACAGAGAGAAACTGAGTGGTTTGAAAAGCTGTACAGTGACTTGTCAGTATATTTCTCAGTAAAGGACCTCGTAATGTTTGTCAAAAGGCAGAAGTGGCAATTTACAGCAGGACCTATAAAGTCCATCCCATCTGACAGGATGAGGGCAATGCCCCGGTGTCATCTACCTTATAAATTGACGGACGCTTACAAGTGTGAAAGTGGAAGCGTTTTATTATAAAGAAAGCAATAGACATTTCAGGGGCTAACACCACTTGTCTTCCCCTAATAAAAAAGGGGGCTCCGCTGTCCGATTATAATCGAGGGGCCAATTTGATGACCTGTTTTCCAATCAGTTTAAAATATTAACTTAAGGTACTTGCTGTTCTCTTGAGCATTTCATCTGTGTATGACTTTTGATTAATTTATTTTACACTGTTTGAACAATGTTATTAGATTTTCCTCCCAAGCTGTAAAATAGTTTTGTTCCACAGTCAAACAATCAAACTATACATTTATGGTAATAACTCAAAACTTTTAACTCAACAGTCAACTAATCTTTCAGCCTTTTCTCTACTATATCATCCTTCTGAAAATAGTATTTAAGGTCTCGATTACACCGTTTCCTCCACGATGAACTCGATGGCGTGCTGCTCCGACTGGCTCGTCTCCACCATGGTGATTTCGTTTCCATCCATGGTGATGGTGGGAACGTTGATGCCCTGCCCTCCCAGCACAGAGGAGGGCAGGATGACGACTTGCGAGGTGCCGTCTATGTTGCCGAACTGATCGGAGGGGATCATGACGGTCTCTGTGCCTCCGTCGCCCTGCAGCACGTAGATGGTCTGCACTGAACCGGAATCAAGGTCCCCCGTGGAGGCCAGCGAGGACAGCACCTTAATAATAATAATAATAAAGCTTTATTTATATAGCACTTTTCATACAACACAGCGAAACATAACATCTGACCAGGCCAACAGACACAAGGAGGTAAAACGTACGACAACAAAAACAAAACAAACAATGGTTTCTCTCTGACAGGTAAGACAACTGAGTCAATGCAACAATATAAAATATAAAACATACTGTTGGGAAAATACTGAATGTACTCTTTCTATATCAGAGTAGCACATGATAACAGAGGCCCAACTGTAACTGTGTACGTAACCAGATGTATGATTACATGGATAATGCTCATGAGACACTGTTTTATATACGATAGCTATGTTCCTACGATTAAACATGAAGACACAGTCACTCGAGAGATAGGCATATGACTGAAGGGAGATAGGCGTATGACTGAAGAGAGATAGGCGTATGACTGAAGAGAGATAGGCGTATGACTGAAGAGAGATAGGCGTATGACTGAAGAGAGATAGGCGTATGACTGAAGAGAGATAGGCGTATGACTGAAGGGAGATAGGTATATGACTGAAGGGAGATAGGCGTATGACTGAAGAGAGATAGGCGTATGACTGAAGAGAGATAGGCGTATGACTGAAGAGAGATAGGCGTATGACTGAAGAGAGATAGGCGTATGACTGAAGAGAGATAGGCGTATGACTGAAGAGAGATAGGCGTATGACTGAAGAGAGATAGGCGTATGACTGAAGAGAGATAGGCGTATGACTGTCATGTGTATTGCTTACGCAGGCCTTAGCTAATCTGAACTAAGGCCAGAATACTGCTTTGAACCGGTATTCCTGCATCTTGTGACTGTAACACTCTCTTGTATATAAGCATGCCAAGGACACTATTCGGAGAACTATTTTGTCCCATGCAGCTCTGTATGTGATGACTACTTCCATTCTTGCAAGGATAATAAATACATGTATCCTGATATTTAAGATCAAGCCGGTGACGAGTGATAATTTTCTAACACATACCTTGGCCCCTTCCAGGACCTTCTGGACGTGGGCGGCCTCAGCTGCCTGCGCCGCCTCCTCAGCGCTCTCCAAAGGCAAGTCTCCATGCAGCCGGATGTGTTTATCCAGGTTGGAGCGCGAGCGGAAAGCGGCGGGGCAGTGGGGGCACGGGTAGGGCTTCTCCCCGCTGTGGGTGCGGGCGTGCTCTGTGAGCCGGGCCGCCACGCTGAAGCTCTTTCCGCAAATCCAGCAGCAGAAAGGTCGCAGGCCGCTGTGGATGCGCTCGTGGTCCTGGAGGTGGGGCAGCTGCCGGAAACGCTTCCCACATGTGGCGCACTGGATGGGGAAGAGAAGAAATATAGAGAATGTAAGAAGGTGGCAGGAAAGTACAGTTATGTTCAGTGCCAATGCACAAAAGTGTACTATAATTAATATATCTGGAGACCAATATTTTTCTGCAGATGCAGCACTTCTTGCCGGGGTAGAGGAGAGCAGAGAGAGAGATTTGGGGGAAGAAGGGGGGGAGATAGAAAGCAATAAAAAAGACAAAAGAGTCTTACACTGCAACTAAAACTCTTTTCATTGTCGATTAATCTGCCTATTATTTTCAGACAATGAATCAATGAGCGTTTCGGTCGATAAAACATCAGAAATTATTTTTTTTAAATGTGCGTTATAATGCCCTAGAGTCAAGGTGATCTGTCCTCAACGTCCTCTTTTGTCCTCCAAACATCCCAAAGCCCAAATATATTCAGTTTACTCTTATAGAAAACAGGCAAGTATTTAGATTTTGCCTAAAAAATGGCATAAATCAATTGATTATGAGATGAAGGTTAATATTCTGTTAAACAACTAAATGATAGTGACGATACACATTACACGAGAATAAGGCTTTTGGCCCGATTCCCTCCTTCTGACATGATGAGCAAAGCCCTCACTTTTTAATGCTTCGAAAGATTATCTTGCCAGATTTTCATCTGATGCAGTGAATGTTAATTGTGTTTTTTACACCCCCCCCCCATCTGCTTGGGAGTCCATCCGGTCGCAAAAATAAAACATGTTGTTAATTTACGATCCTGTTGTGTGTTTGTGGGACCCCGAGGACAGCCAGAAGTTATCATGACATGTTGTAACGTGCTGGCTCTCTCACACTCTGAACATCTGGTCAAATGTGAACAATCTTGTAGTATGGGCCAGCCTCAAGGGACAGAATGATCAGCTACACAGTGGACATCACAAAGAAAACATTGTCTCTCTCTGCTTGCCAACACCTGAGCGCAGACAATGAACTACAAACAGATACTTGATTAAATCTGAAGCCTTACAAAGGAATGACTTTGTGTGCTCTGCTTTTTTCCCCACTGGGGACACTCAGATTGAATCAGTAATCCCTGTTGTTTCAATATCTCTGTGAGATATACTCTAATAAAATCACCTTTGCCGTTGAGTCTGATCTTTATATACTCAGTAAATATTGGTGTTCCTTCAGGAACGCACAGTAAATTTGATTTGAATTCAAATTCATCCCCATAACAGTGTGTTTGAGGACCGATGCTCCTTGAACCTCGATCCTTATCATGCCTGATAGAAATGGCTCAAAGCAAAGCCACCAATGTTAAATCAATTTCTACAGTCTCAGTTCTCTGATGGGTTCGGGTGGGTCTATAGTTGATGTCCTGCTTCGTCACCAGAGCAACTGAGGGAGAGGGGAAGAGAGTCCCAGAATAGTAACAGGCACAGAGGGGAGCTGACAGGCCCTAACTCAGCCCCGTCATTAATCACAGGTACACGGGAGGGAGGAAACACCCGCAGGACACACACTGCACAAATGGCCATGGTCCAGTGTGGGAGAAACGGCCACAGATATGAACGGGTGTGTGTCCATGGGGTGTGAGGCAGTGCTGGGTGTCAATTTGAAATACAGGCATTAAATAGTTTGTATGCAGGGTTTAAAAAAAGGACAAAATATGATTCACAGGGCTGACAGGAAGGAAGACACACACACACACACACACACACACACACAGCACACACACACACACACACACACACACACACACACACACACACACACACACACACAACACACACACACACACACACACACACACACACACACACACACACACCACACACACACACACAACACACACACACACACACACACACACACACACACACACACACACACACACACACACACACACACACACACACACACACACACACACACACACACACACACACACACACACACACACACACACACACACACACACACACACACACACACACACACACACACACACACACACACACACACACACACACACACAACACAACACACACACACACACACACACACACACACACACACACCTTACCTCAAAGGGCCTCTCATCAGTATGTGTCCTCATGTGAACATTGAAGGTGGAATTGTATGCAAAATCCTTCTGACAAATCTGACAGCGGTAGCGGGGTCGGTTTTTGGACTTGCCGAGCGTTCCCTGGAAATGCGCCAGCACGTGTTCCTCCAGGGTGCTGTCGGAGGTGAATCTGCGGCGGCAAGGCCTCACCGGGCATCTGAGAGGCGTCTGGCCCGTGTGGGATAACCGATGGAGGTCGAGGCCCTCCTGAGTCATGCAGCGGTGGCCACATAGGTCACACTCAACCTGAAGGAGAAGAAAAACGTGAAATAAGGAGATGGAGAAAGGACAGAGAGCCGGGCAATTAATGAAAAGAGAAAAGGTCGGCGTCTTCATCGTCTGACTGATACGTAACCACAATGTCACAGTTTGTCCCCCTCTCGCTAACCCCACTTCCTTCCCGTCTGGATTGGCAAAATGCCATAATGGGCTCTGCTAAATCATAAGTGACAGATATGTTTCTAACAAGGATGAAACAAGTACAATCTCTCACGCTATGAATATCTTTAGAGTGGAGAAGTCAAAACCTGCATCATACATCCTCTAGATAAACTATAATTCATCATTTTTAACGATAAACATTTGTATGAAGTGAATACAGAACATTTCAAGTGCAATCAGGCTCATTACTCTCAACAAACGAATGAGAATAAAAAAGGATATCTCCTGCCAGATTTATTTTTTAAATTCTAAATATTTATGTATGCAGTATTTTATTACACTTTACATTATTTAGATATACATTAGCTTTTTATTTGATCTTACATGTACTGTATATAGTACGTATTTTTGCATTTTACTTGCACCACTGTGTCACCTTCACCATTCCCTTGTACTTTTTTATTTCCTATTCTTGTTTCTGATTATTTTTGCACTATTTTTATTTCTTTTTGTGTCTTATTTATGTTATATGTTGCATCCTTGGAGTAACCTGGGACTTAAGATTGTCCTTGCCAACCACTTTGCTGTAGCTATTGAGCTATATGACAATAAAGCTTTTAAATCTTGGATCAATGAATGAAACTTGAAATACAGAAAAAGGGTTGAAATCTTCAAGTACAAAAGAGCAACCTTAAAGCAAAGGAACATTTCTTTGTAGTGTTCCCTACCTGTCCGGTGCATCGTCCTCGGCCCTGGCCTCGTCCACGCCCCGCGTTCTTGTCATCCTCTGTGGAGGGGCAGCGCTGCATGTGGATTTCCAGAACGGACTGGTTCACAAACTGATTTGAACAGTGAAGACAAGTCGCTGGCTGCTTGTCTGAAATGGAACAGAGTCAGGTTTAAGTCAGCTGGTCCGTCTTCAAACTACAAGTAAGTGGCTACTGTGGCAAGGCAAGGCACGTTTATTTATATAGCACCTTATATAACACAAGGCAATTCAAAGTGCTTTACAAAAATGAAAGACATTAAGAAAATGGCATTTAAAATCAGTCATTAAAAGAAAAAATACATGAATACAAGTTACAGTGCAGTTTAAGATGTGAATAGCTCAATTAAAAGCAGCGGCAAAAAGAAAAGTCTTCAGCCTGGATTTAAAAGTAGTCGAGTTGCAGCGGACCTGCAGGTTTCTGGGAATTTGATCCAGATATTTGGAGCATAATAACTGAACTTCTCTATGTTTAGTTCTGACTCTGGGGACAGAAAGCAGACCAGTCCCTGAAGACCTGAGAGATCTGGATGGTTCATCATTTAGCAGGAGATCAGAAATGTATTTTGGGCCTAAACCATTCAGTGCTTTATAAACCAGCTGCAGTATTTTTTAAATCAATTATTTGACACACAGGAAGCCAGTGTGAAGACTTCAGAACTGGAGTGATGTGATCCACTTTCTTAGTGTTAGTGGCAGTGCTACTGATTTGAGTTTGTTGATTGCTGGCTGTTGTAACAACAATCATGAAGCAGCAGGTGGTGCAGACAGAAAGGGCTGGTGATTCAGATGCAGACAGTTTTTTTGTGTCAACAATAGCTTGCTTATTATGCGATAACCCGTTTAGTCTTCTATATATTTATATGTTAGCTTATTCTGTGTTATTGCATGCCTGCTATGCCACTTTTGCATATATGCCACTTTTGCGGTAACAATGTACATTTCCAGCTGTGGGACTAATACAGGATTTCCGATTCTGATATATAGGCCTGTTTGAATAAAGAGTGTATAAAGTGCTTTGACAGACACTTCAAACGATATAACCGAAAGCCAAACAGTGAAAGCTACTAAAGTGCATAAGTACAAAAGACACAAAAACAAAGTAGATGTCAACAGAATAATAATAAAAGCAATGAAAAGATAACATAACATTAAAATAGGTATAACAAATGGGTTGTAAGCAGTGGCGTTTTTATATGTACAAAAGTGGTGGGGCACAAAAAACTTAGATGTCTATATATAAGCTTCTGCAGTGACGTGCAGTGAGGTTCATGGCTGGTGAGGCACTGGCACTGACTCTTCAGGTTTACAAATATTATATTTTGACCTAAACCAAAATATAATATTATTTTCAAAAGCTTTTTTTGTCTGATGCTTCGATTAATTTTAAACAGACAGTTCAACAAAAGGATACCCAAAAAATGTAATTTTATCATTTAAATATTGAATTGTTCTCTCTTGGTAAGATCCCATTTTCAATAAAATGGCGGTCTTACCTTGACTTGAAGATGAAGTCCATTTGCCTATCCTTCTGGACAAACATTTCTATTACTTTTTTGTAAAAGTCCTCCTTATCTTCTTGTAGTTTCAAAAGTCTATCATAAATCTAATCCATAGATTTATGATAAAAAAATTATAAAAGTAGGGTAGACATGTGGATGTTATCCGGCTAATCAAAACGTGCATTTATCTAACAGGTACGTTTCCCACAGATCTTATTTTGAGCTATTTTCTAAAATCCTCTGGAGAAATCTCATTGCTTTTTTGTGCTTACTTCCTGGTTTTAGGACGCGCCACTGCAGCTCTCTCGTCTCCTCTTCACACAGCACACTTTTCGCGGCACACGTACTTACAGCCAATCAGCTCTGAATGATTTGAGATGACGTATGGTGGGGATGGTAGCTCCGTGCCCCTCTGGTCATTATTTGTTTGCCACACACATTACATTACAAAATACTCTGAGCATGCGCAGTGTAGTTTTTACAGTCACGTTGACTTCACAGCGAGAGGAAGGGGCATAATCAGGTTTTGTCCCACATGGCTCTAAACAGCTCAATAGGCACACACTGTGACTGTAGACACACTAATTAGAAGAACACAGACTAAAACAGCAATGTACAGACGAATCAGATGATTAAACATGATCTTAAAATATATTTTATATATATTTTTTTTTTTTTTTTTTGCATTTTTGTAATCATTATTTGTAATACTTTCTGCTGACACTAGGTGGGGCTGTGCCCCACCTGCCCCTAATGACCAGTCGCCACTGGTTGTAAGAGGTAGTTAAAAATACATATATTAAATAATGAGAAAACACAAGGTGAGTTGGATTAAACAAATGTACGTCACAAAATGTAAGGCGTGAGCTCGGATTGTAATTAGTGATACAAAAATTAAAGGTCACCTATCATGCTATTTTTAGGCAATAGCATAGGTCTCAGATATATACAAATATATTAAAAACATGTCTATGAAGTGTTTTGCTCAAAATACCAAACAGATCACCCATTCTAGCCATGCCTCATATCCCTCTATTTCACTTCCTGTTTCAAACGTGCTGATTTTGGGTATAAAGCTTTAAAAAATAAAATTGATAAAATAAAAAAGGAGGGGGCTGAGCTCATGCGGGACCCGGCAGCTACTGTCTAAACTAAATACTGCCGTGATGAAACGCCATATCATGGATTATCAAGGATTATTTCTGAAACAGTATGGAGCTCAAAGGCTTTCTCTCTTTTTATTTCCTGCTTCTTCACACACATGCTCTCCAGTACAGGTTAGCTCTGAGTGTTAGCGATGCTAATGTAAACACCGACCATATTACGTCCAAAACAGTCGGGCATTGTTTCTGATAGCAACGTTTCTGATAGGGCCGTGGGTCCACATTTCAGATATTACGTCATATCGGACGCAAATCTGGATCAGCTCCGTTGTAGCCCCGTTTTTAGAGATTTGGGTACGGAGGAAAAGAGAGAGGGTTTTATTTTCTGACGCTGCGTGAGTTCCCCGATACACCGGGGACACATATTGATGTATAAAAGACATCAAAAAGTGCATTTTGCATGATAGGTCCCCTTTAAGTGAAAGTAATTTTGACACGTCACGGCAGGAAAAACAAGTGTAAATAATCAAAGTAATGTTCGGTTATAGACTCACTGAGACACACTTCCCACAGAGGAAGGAGGCATCGTTAATGTTAACTACGACTAGTTAAAATGTCTGCGGTGAAAAAAGGCGACTTAATGGTTTAGTCGATTGACAGAATATAAATGACACACTTGCTTTTATTGACAGGAAAATCATTATCAAAGTAAGGATTTTATGTTTTCCTTGATTCATATAATAAAGGAAAACTAAATTTGGATGTTGAACTCGTGCTGGGACAAAACAGGAATGCTGAAAACATCAATTCACTTTGGGCTCTGGGGAAATTCTAGTGAGCATTTTTACTTTTCCCACAGACTAATCTAGAAATCAATACAGTCATTGACACTTTCATCAATAATCATTATTCCTGGAGCTGCAACTTACAATTATTTCTATTATCAATTGAGCCTCAATTACTGATTAGTCGTTTCGTCTAGAAGTCTCAGAACGTTTCACTAGGATCCAATGTGACATCTTCAATATGCTTTTATTTCCAAAGCCTCAATATATTACATTTACATTTATAAATATATTAAAATTGAGAAAAATGACCACTCTTGAGAACTGAGAATCAGCCAATCTTTGTCATTTATTCTTGATTTTAAGTTATAAACTGACTATTACACTGGTTGTAAATTATTCATTTTTTAGGGTAGTTTGGAGCAAAACACTTGTTACTTTTAGCTTTTTCAATGCGATGGTTTGTTTCTTTTCTCTGATTTCTATAGAATAAATAAAATATATTCAGATTCTTGAATGTCGTAGAAAACAAGAATGCAGAAGAAGTCACTTTGGGGAAATTGTAGCGAGCCTTTTTTCCCTTTTTCTCACAGACTCATTTAAATATCAATACAATCAATGACAGACCGTCCAATAATCATTATTCCTTAGGCTTAAACGTACTAAAACAAATATATATATATTTTTAGATTTTAGACTGTTGGTGAGTAAACACTGATTATGAAGATTTGCATATATATTTAAAACAGAGAAAAGTCCTCACAACGTAGGACCAAGAACAATCAAAAGCTTGGTCCTGTTACTTGATATTAAGTGATTTTCTTGTCAGTCGGTTAACCAATTAATCAGCTAATCATTTCCGCTGCGATCAGCTGTTGCCCTGGTTGTATTTTGGCAGAGTAAAGCCCACTCTCACTGTGTTGCTCTTGAGGATCTGGCGGAGAAATCGCTGACACTGATGGTTCCTCAGCGTGTCTGTAGGTCGCCAACACCTTTCAATCTGCTAACCATCTGTACTGTCTGTCCCAGTGGGGGCGACCCACTCTACTGCCCACTGGGACCCTCTAATGGCGCATTTCCACTACACGGCCTCGCTCGGCCTCGCTCGGTATGGTTAGGCCTCGTTAGGACTGGCTCACTTTATGGCGCATTTCCATTACAGTTTAGGAACTGGGGTAGTATCTATAGTAACGCAGTGTAGGCGGAGCCATGACGTCATCTTCAATGAGAACCCCAGAAAAACAACACAGCCGTTAGCTGTTAGCACTCAGAGCTCACAGCTCCTCATATATGTTCAGAAACTAGACAAAAGTTAAACAAGTACAAACCACAGACTGCCTGTGTCATGGCGAATACAGTTGCTGGTTTATTTATGTCTGTAGGCCGTTGTTGTGAGTGTGGACGGTCGGAGCATACACTGCGTTAGCTTAGCCAATCTCCATTCAGAAAACACGCATTTTAAAAGGTTTTTCGCCTGCCGTCTGTCTGCAGACTTGTCAAAGCATTAATTCATGGTTTTTACTAACCGGTATCAGTATGTTGTTACTTCGGCATCATTTTGAAACGTGTATTACAATTAAATCACGGTCAAATATGTCCATCTTGTTGTAGTTGTAGCCCCCTTGCCAGCGATTCTCTCTCTAGTTTAGCATACTCAGCCCGACTCAGCCTCGTTGTCTCTGGCCCTAGACCCACGATTTTATGAGGCCAGAAAAACTGTGAATTAGGACCCGCCGGCCGGTACTAGGCCAAGTGGAAACACAACTAAAAACGGGCCGCTGACGTCACAGCCCTCTTAAACCGTGCTCCGCGCTGTAGTGGAAACGCGCCATAATTAAACCTAGAATAAGGACAGTCTCAGCCTATGGCCCTAGACTGATCAATGGCTCAATCTCTCCAATCATCTCTCTGACGCTGACTCCTCCAGTTTAACTAATGAGGTTGCCCTGCCAACGCCCCGTCTGATTAAGATGAAGAGCCAACATGTTGACCCAATTCATTTACCTCCACCTTGCTCCTCCGCTCCACATGGGACGCAGATCAATGGCAAGTCATTGACCTAATGCTTCATATAACTTGGATGCTTGTTTGGAAATAAACAAGATAGGCCACCCAGGCAGAGTGTTGTAGCAGTAATGCGTTAATCAATAGTAATTCACTGCACGCTGTTCTGATATGATGCAAACATCACGTCTAATTGGTTTCTATTACAAGCTGGCCTGTGTCTGATTTCTTGATATGTTTTTTTAATGGTCTATTCTGTTCCTTATTACTTGTACTAATATCTTATATTTTCAAGAGCGTCACATGTGCAAAAGGGAATATATTATAAGGAAAATAAATATGAGTTGAATTGATTGAATGCATTGTTTGAAGACATTGATAAAGGTTATTAAGGCAAGGTTTCCAGGAAGCCAGTGTAAAGACCTCAGAACTGGAGTGATGTGATCCACTTTCTTAGACTGGAGCCACACGAGAACGGTAACGGTCGTATCTGCTACAGTTCTCTATCATATAGACGGTTCGGCCACACGAGGCCAACATGGAAACGCAGATAACGAAAACGATAACGGGTCCCAAGGTGGGTAGATCTGCGGGCGAAACGCTCTGGGGGGCCAAACGGCTCCGTGTCTACGCCCTATACGATCATTTCCTGATAACGTTGAAGCAATAGCCCCGCCTCTCCCACCTCTCCTGCTCAGAGATCAGCTGCTGGGCTGTCAGGAGAGGGGGAGGAAAAGAGAGGCTCCGTTTATTATTCTTATATTATTATATAGAATCGTTATCAATTTGTTTTAAAGCTCAATAAATAACAAAGAAGACCTCTGACCGGCATTTTTCTAATTTTGTCCGGAAGATTTAAACTTTAACGGACATGTTGACCGGCGGAAAAAAATCTAACGGAAACTCTGCTGCACGGTTCGCTCGTTCCTTTGAAGAGGCGGAGAGGTGGGTGTTTGTCATCTGCTGGTGGACTAACCGGAGAGAATTACAGCAGGAGCACACGCTTGCCTCGGGGAGGGAGAAAAAGAGCCAGAGCGTCCACCGCGGAGAATAAACAGAGGGCAACCATGGCAACCATGCACGGGAAGTCTTCTTCGCCGATTTTTTGTGTATTTTGTGGCAGGACTACAGCGCCACTTACAGGCCCGGCATATGTACTACAGCGTCTCCAGCGGTCTCGTGTGAACGGACACGTTTCTGGTGCCTGTTGCGTGTGGACGGAAGACTTTTTGATATCGAATTCGGTTCGTTTGCGTTATCGTCCTCGTGTGACTCCAGTCTTAGTGGCAGTGCTACTGATTTGAGTTTGTTGATTGCTGGCTGTTGTAACAACAATCATGAAGCAGCAGGTGGTGCAGACAGAAAGGGCTGGTGATTCAGATGCAGACAGTTTTTTGTGTCAACAATAGCTTGCTTATTATGCGATAACCCGTTTAGTCTTCTATATATTTATATGTTAGCTTATTCTGTGTTATTGCATGCCTGCTATGCCACTTTTGCATATATGCCACTTTTGGGGTAACAATGTACATTTCCCGCTGTGGGACTAATAAAGGATTTCTGATTCTGATTCTGATATATAGCCCTATTTAAATAAAGAGTGTATGAAGTGCTTTGACAGACACTTCAAAGCGATATAACCGAAATCCAAACAGTAAAGGCTAACAAAAATGGAGGTAAATGAAGGTGAATTGATTGAATGCATTGTTTGAAGACGTTGATAAAGGTTATTAAGGCGTGGTTTCTTACCTGTGAATGCAATGTATATCTGGAATTTGCCTATTATAGTAATCAGAATAATAATCTTGTACACTTGTTATTGCTGTGTTATTTTCAAGGAGACCAACCAACATATTCCTCTAAAGCAGGGCTCTCCAACACATCGATCGCGAGCTACCGGTAGCTCGCGGGCAGCTTTTCAGTAGCTCGCCGCTCGATTATCGATTATAGCGTAGTAAGGTTGCTTATTGATTTTTCGGCCGCGGCTGGACAATAACGTTTTTTTATTTTAGAATTTTTTCTGTCACACGAATATCAAATGGTCGGTGACGCAGAGATCAAGGAACAGACGTGACAGCTGCACAGCGACAACACACACGGAGCAGTCTGCTTTCTCCACCAACACCAGTCCAGAACTAACAGCAGAATGACCCGCTCTGAATCAGGCCGTGTCGCTGCGGCTCAGAGACACACACGGAGGGATTTGTGTTTTTTGAAAAACACTCGTTATCGTCATGTCAGGTTTTTGGTGGATTTAATCAAGTCTTGGATTGCAGAGTATGAATGTCCTCTTGCTATTTTCAGTTGATAAATACTTGTGTAAAGTTTGTGAAGGCAGGAGGAAAGCTTCCGCGATCACTGTTTCCTCTCCGTTCCTCCAAACCCCGCCCCCTCCTGAAAATAATGAGTGACAGGCTGATAGGGACCCGATAGAAACTTTATTATTCACTTAATCACTGATTGAGATATGATGAAGCTAACTTAATCTCATACATTCATGGGATTTATGTAACAGTAAGACAGAGAATGTAAGTGTGCACCCACATGCACTATTTTTTTTTTTATAATGCTGTTGTAAATACTCCTGTTGTCTGCTGTTTTCAGACTCAAGTCCTGTGTGTGATGCCACATTCAAGACATTCAGTGTCTTTTTTTTAACAGAAGACCGTTACTAGAAGCTGCAGCTAGACTGCAGAAGCATTAGTTTTTTGTTTTTGAGGATGGAACCATTTTCACACACAGATATAGGGAGGCTAGACCTATAGCCTACAATTGATTTATTATGGTTTATAATTTAATGTCAAGACGAAGAAGAAGAAGAAAAAGATGGCTGAACAACTGTTCAGTGTCAATCCTGTGGAGATCTCCAAAATAATGTTCAGCTTAAGTCTCAGCAAAACTCACAACATTTCTGGAGCCTTGTAGACCCAGAAAACTATAAGAACATTCACCAAGCAGCACTGAAAATGTCTGCTTTATTTGGTTCTGTTCTACATACCTTTGTGAAGCAGCTTTTTCTGACATGAATGAAATCTAAATACAGAACAATACTGACTGAAGAACATTTAAATGACTCTATTAAGTGAACCTAAGTGGGTCCAGCATACACCTCTATGGTGGACTGCATGCAGTGCCATTCATCTCACTAACAAAAGAGTGAAATGCTTGTAAGGTGGTGATTAAGGACACTTATGTGAATGTTAAGTGATGTACTTATTATGTGGGCCATAATAATATGTGAGAAATGTTCGTTTTCTTGGAACTTGATGTGAAGTTAAGATTTTTGATAAGCTTTAGGTATTGCAATTTCACACGTGTACAAAAGTATAGCTTAATTCAACTAATGAGGGCTATGTGAATAAATGTAAGCGATGTGATGCAAGTAGCTCTTGGCCACTTTCATTTTTTGAAAGTAGCTCTCAGATGAAGAAAGGTTGGAGACCCCTGCTCTAAAGCAAGACCAAACTTTCATTAGTGTTCTCTGATATCAAATAACTGATGTTTAGAATATACATCTTTATAATTGGGCCAATTAGGCAAATGTTAATGTAAATAAATGCAGTTTTTGGACAGCAGTGAACTAAAACTAAAATTCAATTAAAGTCTCTCTGAAATCTTTTTTAATCGAATAGTTTGGAGCTGGATAGAATTAATGAATACGTTTAACATAATATGTGATTCAATATTACATTTTAAAACGAGACGGAACTTCTTTTATAGAATAATGAATGTAACATTATAAATTCATTCCAATATGCTGACTTGTTGATGTTTTCACATTTAGTCTCAAGGAAATAGTCACAAAGGAGGAAATGATGAGACATATGTGAAAAAGAAATAGTTAGTTACAGAGAAAAACACTCCAGCGTAGAGGACTGCTGTGTGTTTCTGTTAGCTTCCAGTTTCTCCTTTTTACTATAAAGATCTTTTGGTGAATGATAAAATGCCAGACTGAGCCCTGAACTCTCACCTTGGTGCGTGAGCGAGTGCAGATCCAGGTCTCTCCTGCGTTTGAAGGCCTCTCCACATTCTTCGCAAGGAAACGGATGGCTGGTGTGGAGCAATCTGTTAAATAAATAAAAACACACATTTTCACATAAATGGGGCGAAGCCTGCGAGCTAGTTCAGGCAGTCAACTCGAGCACCAATGATACATTAACACGTGACGCACCTCGTCCCTCTTACAACCAACCAAACACATTCTCCTAAACATGCCGCTCTATTTAAGCTGCGAGATCTGCCTGCCTCTGCCTCGCTATGCTGCTGCTGCCACTGCTGTGTTCACTTGCTATTGCTACGTTCATGTTGCTGCTGCCACTGCTGTGTTCACTTGCTATTGCTACGTTCATGTTCCTGCTGCCACTGCTGTGTTCACTTGCTATTGCTACGTTCATGTTGCTGCTGCCACTGCTGTGTTCACGTGCTATTGCTACGTTCATGTTCCTGCTGCCACTGCTGTGTTCACTTGCTATTGCTACGTTCATGCTCCTGCTGCCACTGCTGTGTTCACGTGCTATTGCTAGGTTCATGCTCCTGCTGCCACTGCTGTGTTCACTTGCTATTGCTGCGTTCATGTTCTTGCTGCTGTGTTTCACGTTGCTGCTACTCGCCTGCCCCACCACCACTCCAGCTTCCACCTGTAGGCTCGGGGGATAGCTATCTAATCATCACTCAATGTTCTTTGTAAATCTGTGGAGTGATGAGGCCGAGCCTAGACGCCAAACTCAAACTATATGCTGCTTCTAATAAACATATTAAGAAACACGGGAGTTGTCCGACTGAACTTGTTTCAAAAGAATCCCATGGACTCCAGATAACAGAAATAGCAAAAATCCCTCACAGAGGCCGAAAAGAGTTGAATAAAAAAAATTGCATTACACAGTTTTAAGACTTAAAAGGTCATAAATGAAGACACATAAATCTGCAATAATGAGGGGGAAAAGTTGTGTTTTAATCTTCGGCTTCCACCCTATATTAGACTCGTCGGAGGATTACCAGTAAGTATGTGCTTAGCTGTGCTCAGGTTAAATAAGGGGCATTAGCTGACTGTTGAACGGCGGGAGATCAAAAAAATGAATAAAAACCCAGCAGTTAACTGGGAGGAGTCCGAATAAGGACATGAAAGACTATATTTATCCATTGCATAACGTTACAGTGGATACAGCCTGAAGGGAGGAGAGAAGTGCTGGGATGAATTCACCTAATGCTGCTTCAAGAACATGGGAGGGAAATAAATAAAAAGCTGGTTCTT
Source organism: Trematomus bernacchii (assembly GCF_902827165.1). Taxonomy (NCBI): domain Eukaryota; kingdom Metazoa; phylum Chordata; class Actinopteri; order Perciformes; family Nototheniidae; genus Trematomus; species Trematomus bernacchii. The sequence continues at coordinate 880,013 of NW_022987558.1, forward strand.
TGAGCGGCTTCTCATAATCAGAACGAACAAGGGTGATGTATAAGTGATGAAACATAATGCTCCTCTAGATATTGCACAAGCTTATCTGTTTATTATGTATGTTATACTGCTACAGGTAATGCAGCAGAAGCACTTAACCGTGTGAGTCATTTAAAGTAAAGCAGGATGCCCGAGGTGATGTGCGAGGACCTCTCATTGGCAGGATTCGAGGCCAGGCTGTTTCTGTTCCCTGTTTAAGAGACACGAGGAATCAATATTTCAGGGACAGCTGACCCTGAGGCAGCCGGGAGGATTAACATTTCAGCCAGGGTCACCTCTTCTCCCAGCCAGATGTTCTCTAATGAGGAGCGGTGACACTGTGTTCAGCCTTAGCTGCTACGTTAACTCGTTTAAATCCACTTGTTGGCCCACAGCAAAAATTATTCAGCAACAATTTTGATAATCACTGAATCATTTAAGGCATTTTAAGCCAACACGCCAGCTTGTCAAATGTGAAGAAGCTGCTTTTGTTCATCCTTTAAGACAGGAAAGAGAATTGGACAGCTGAAGGTTCATTCTTGATCTTGGGAATGAAACACAAAAGGCGCTTTCACACCGGAGTACTTTTCCCCGTACTTTTCCCTTTTAGTTCCGATAGTTCCTGGGAGTTTGCGTTCACACCAAAAAGAGAACATAGTTCATGAGAACTTTTCCCCCCTTTTCAGTCTCTGCTAGAGAGGTGGTACTTTCCTGGGGAGAAAAAAGCTCAAATTTCTGATTGGCTGGGCAGATTGCAAACCACGCCCCGTAAAACTCTGAAAGGTTTTGTGAAGCCGCCATTGTATTTGCTGGCATTAGCATTATTAGCATTAGCATTAGCCCCGCACACCAACGGAGAGAGACTAACTTATGGCAACACAAAAAAGCATGGGAGCGGTGGAGTGATGAGGAGGTGTCGGCGTTCTGGCGATTTACTCAGAAGGCTTCAGTAGAAGCTGCTGGGAGTCCCAGCAGCTTCTACTGAAGCCAGTCCCCAACTCCGGGGACTTCCGGCCGGGGACTTCGGGTGGCAGTATACACCGTGAAGTGGTTTGCGGCCTGCCAGTAAACCCAAAGCAGAAGAAGAAGAAGTGACGTCAGCGGCTTCATTTGCGTAATCTTCCCTCAGGGACTTATTCCGGTGTGAACGCGATCTGCTCTTTAGTTCATGAGAACTAAAAGAGTTCTCATGAACTAAGTTCTGATTAACCTTTGTGGGAAAAGTACTGCGGTGTGAAAGCGCCTCTTGGATTTAACATGAAACTCTGGAAACTCACAACTTTCAGATTTAATTTGACAGAGTTCATGTCTACATCTAGATCATGGCCCTGCTGGTAAAACACACTTCAAAGCCTAAAGTGTGTGCTTTTACCTAGCACTGTTTTATTCACAATGCAATGTAATAGAAACGAATACTTGAATTGTGAATGCTACGATTAAAAAAAGGAACCTGGGTCGGAAACAACTGGTCCCAAAGACTTAACATGCACGAGCGCTGAGAGTAGGTGAAGTAAAAAGTGTTTCCATGTGATAATGGCCACACGTGTTTACATTTACATTGTTTGCTACGGCGTGTGTATTCAAGTGAAAGAGTTTTGGTTAAAGTTGCATAGTACAATACTTATGATAATTAACCCATAGAATGGCTATCAGTATTTCTTGAAGCCACCATATAAAACGCTACAATCAGCGCTTCGGCCAGGGGGGCGTCTTGCCGTCATTTGACGCCCTTATTCAGCTCAGAACGCCCTGAACTCGAGCCGAGGGCGTCCAAAGAAATAAATAATTCGAGAGAAGATCGAGAGTTTTTACCGCTTGAAATGACGAAAAGGACAAGGACATCCCTCTGTTGGAGGGGCAAAGGAGTCTGGTGGGATTATTTTCGCCGCCAGCAAAGCGTGTTCCTGTGACGGAAGGTGTACTGCCGGCGAGCCTTGACGGGGGGGTGCTAGTGGAGCACGCGCGTGAACTGCGAGCGCCGGAGCCTCGCAGCGGCAAAACTGAGGCTCCGTGGTAAACTGTGGTAACATGAAGAGCCGTTTAGGAGCCGAAAGACTCTTCTTAGTGAGCCGAGCCAAATGATCCGGCTCACTAAAAAGAGCCGGAATTCCTATCACTAATACGTAAAGAGATAGTATCTATAAAGGGACGGACGGCTCAATTCAAAATTCAAGTCACGTGACACGACGTGACCTCTCAGCCCTGGTCTGGAGGAAACACTGGCTACAATATCAAAGTATTTCATCAAAAATACGTTGACGTTTGACTTTCTCCATACCGCTGAGCACTACGTTCAGCTCTAATACACACACACACACACCATGTCCGTTCTCTCTTGCTCAGCCATGCAGGACAGGACCAGGCTCTGCCCCCGTCCTGGGTTGTTATCTTAATCATCTTAATTTGCTGGGCCTCTGTCTGTCAATCATATGTGTCTCAAGGGCAGCCAGACATCTCAGTCGGTGGGTTTCTCCACAGCTTTAAGGTCTCGCTCAGCAGTCAGACACGACTCAGATACTAAAGCTCCGGGCAGAGGCTGGAGGTTTATCTAAATCCTGTCCTGGGTTCAGTTTGGAACCGTAATGCTGATTTATTTACGCCGTAAACAGGGATGGGGAAATGGTGAATATAATGTATGGTATGTAATGGATGTGTTGTTTTCATTTACACCTACACTCCTGCAAATACAGAATGCTAAACTACCAGTGGTGGGCAGTAACTACGTACATTTACTCAAGTACTGTACTTAAACACAATTGTGAGATACTTTACTTCAGTATTTCCTTTTTTCTTCCACCTCTGTGAAAGACTAGTGTTGCTAAAGTGTTGTTGTTGTTGTTGTTGTGTTATTACTTGTGATGGTTAAGCTGATCCTCCGTGTTGAAGCGTGACGGGCAGTTAGTACACGGGAACAGATGAGCGGCTCCTTCATTGTCCAGAGTACACGCCTGCAATAAGGGACACAGAAGTCAGGAAAAAACATGATTTTACAGCCGAAAATATATGTATTTTTTATTAAACGAAAAGTTTCGAAAGTGTGATAAAAAAACACATTTAAAGGTGGGGTAGGTAAGTTTGAGAAACCGGCTCGAGATACACTTTTTGTTATATTCCATGGAAAGCTCTTAACATCCCGATAGCAATGAATATCTTAAGTGCTTTGACAAAAAATCCATTAATAAATGTCATCTGTGGAAGCTGTAGTACTGTAAAAAGCACGACCAATCATCTGAGCCGGCCCGGCTAAAATAACTGGATGGCCTACCTGCCTGTCAGCCTTCCATCTGTGCACAAACTTATCTCGTGCCCTCATTGGTCATGTGCGCGTTCGTGTGTTGGAGGAGGGGCTCTGTAAGGAAGTGGCAGATTTTCTCCGGTTGTGTATTTTCAAATTCTAGCGATCTCGAGCCGGTTTCTCAAACTTACCTACCTCACCTTTAAGTGCATAAGTGATAAATATAAGCGCTGCAGAGATAATCAAAATGTTATCCAAATATGAATATTAAATGTGGAAGAAGCACATTATAAAACCTTAAAGTATTTAATGCAGTAGTAATGTAAGTATTGGGAAGATTCTGCAGAGCCTACTAAAATAAATACTTATCCCCGTTAGTCATTGTCTTCAAGTTCTGCAGTCCTAATTAATATGCTTAAATGTATGCAGCTTTCGATTGAAAACATTTTTTTATTCGAAATTAAACCCTTCAAATTTAGAGGCGTTTTATTACAAATAATACATTAATCTAGCTCTTTTCCTGGTGCTCAAAGTAACACAGAATAACAACTAAAGTAAAAGGTGCTAAGACAGGTGGAATAAGGGCGAGGGGTTAGTGGATTAGGATTTGAAGGCAAGAGTGAAAAGGTGAGTTTTGAGGGATTGTTTGATGTGAGAAAGAATAAGAGAAAAGGAAAGGGACTGTACCGGTTTGCGTCCCCTCTTGCGTCGAGGCAGGGTGGATGTGTGAATGCGTTGGTGCCTCTTCAGGGTGGCTGCCTGAGAGAAGTTTTTGCCACAAACCTCGCAGCTGTAGGGTTTGTTGCCCGTGTGGCTCATGCTGTGGCGCAGCAGGCTCTGGGAGTTAGTGAAGGACTTTGTGCAAACCTTAACAACAACAACAAAAACAACAATCAGGATCAGTGCCAAAAACTGTTTTTGTAAGGGAATAAATCAAGTTGTTATAAAGGCTACACTTGCTGACATTATCACTTTCTTAGCATCGTGCGGAGACCATGGAGAATATGTCAAATATAATGAGGTTCAAAACATCACACAGTTCAAAAGCATTACATCATCTCTCTTATCTCTGCCGCATGACGTACATGGCATTTCCAACAGATACAATTATCTCTCATGTTCAAGAAAGGACAAACTGTGAACATACATACGGAGATACAGGGTCCCGCGATTCAATAAAGTCAGACTGAAGCACTCCATCAGTCAATCCTCACAGTAAATACAGAGCTGAATCCCAGATCAAATGCACGCTATGTTTTCTCAATGATTGTGTTGTTATTTTAAAGGTCCCCTATTATACTGTTTTCCATCAATATATTATAGTTCTCGGAAATATACAGAACATGTCTCTGAAGTGTTTGGCTCCAAACACGAAACAGATCATTGCAGCATCCCATAATCCCCTCTGTTTCAGCCCTGTTTCAAAAGAGCTGATTCTCTGTCTGTTACTTCAGATGAAAATAAGGAGCCCCTCCCCACGCCCCTCTGAGAGAGATTTGGTTACAAAGAACACAATGGTGCTCTAGGAGGAGATTGTAAGGATGCGTGGAAGGGTAGGACCCAAATGCAGACTATCAGAAAAGGTAAACGGTCTCGAAACAAAAACGAGCTTTATTCTAAAGCTGAACAATAGCATGGCATGAAACACATAGGTTCTATAGAAAACTGACCGTGACCAACATGGTGGGAGACAGGAGAAACAAACAATGAACCGACAGGGGAACACAGGAAGAGACAAGACTAAATACAGAGAGGGGTAATCACAAGACGAGACACAGCTGGGGTAAGGGAGGCAGAAACACAAGGGCAACAGGTGAACACAATCAAACAATCAGACACACCAGGGAAACTAAGACAGGAAGGCAAACACAGGAAGAAGGAACAGAGAAGACACGAGGAAAACATTTCAAAACAAAACAGGAAACCAGAAAAAGACAAGACAAAACACAACACAGACAGATCGTGACATAACCCCCTCCTCAAGGGACGGATCCCAGACGTCCCAAAAAACATAGTCTAACACTTCAAAAAGGGTGGGTGGAGGGGGTCCGGAGGACGGGCCCGAAAGGGGTCCCGGGCGGACAGCCCGGGGGCAAGGCAGAGTCCAAAAAGGGGCGACGGCCACAGCGGGCGGACTCAGGGGGCCGGGCATGAGAGCAAAGGCAGCGGCTGGGGAAATCAGGGGGCCAGGCTCGAGGCCGAAGACCGCGGCACTCAGGGGGCCAGGCTCGAGGGCGAAGGCAGCGGCTGGAAGAGTCAGGGGGCCGGGCTCGAGGGCGAAGGCCGCGGCTGGGGAACTCAGGGGGCCGGGCTCGAGGGCGAAGACCGCGGCTGGAGAACTCAGGAGGCCGGGCTCGAGGGCGAACAAGAAGGCGGCGACGAGACAGCTCCGGAGGACGGGCAGGAAGGCGCCGACGGGACAGCTCCGGAGGACGGGCAGGAAGGCGCCGACGGGACAGCTCCGGAGGACGGGCAGGAAGGCGCCGACGGGACAGCTCCGGAGGCCGGGCAGGAAGGCGCCGACGGGACAGCTCCGGAGGCCGGGCAGGAAGGCGCCGACGGGACAGCTCCGGAGGACGAGCAGGAACCAGTATCGGCCGGACAGGAACCGGAGCCGACGGGACAGGCGTAGACGGGGTCCTGAACATGACATGGGCTGGTGTCGACTGGACCCCCAACGGAACAGGACACAGAGTTGGCAGGACCCCCGGTGGAACAGGTGTCGGCGGGACCTCCAACAGGACAGGACACAGAGTTGGCAGGACCCCTGGCAGGACAGGTGTCGGCGGGACCCCCAACAGGACAGGACATGGATTTGGCAGGACCCCTGGCAGGACAGGTGTCGGCGGGACCCCCAACAGGACAGGACATGGAGTTGGCAAGACCCCCGGCAGGAGAGCAGTCGGCGGGACCTCCAACATCACAGGACATAGGGTTGGCAGGACCCCCGGCAGGAGAGTAGTCGGCGGGACCTCCAACATCACAGGACATAGGGTTGGCAGGACCCCCGGCAGGAGAGTAGTCAGCGGGACCTCCAACATCACAGGACATAGGGTTGGCAGGACCCCCGGCAGGAGAGTAGTCGGCGGGACCTCCAACATCACAGGACACAGGGTTGGCAGGACCCCCGGCAGAAGAGTAGTCGGCGGGACCTCCAACATCACAGGACATGGGGTAGGCGTCGGCCATAGAGCCAACAGGACACGGGGTGCTGGAGTCGGCCGGACCACCGACAGAACACGAGGGGCTGGAGTGGGCCGAACCACCGACAAAACACGGGGGGCCGGAGTCGGCCGGACCACCGACAGGACACGAGGTGCTGGAGTCGGCCGGACCACCGACAGGACACGAGGTGCTGGAGTCGGCCGGACCTCCGACAGGACACGGGGTGCTGGAGTCGGCCGGACCACCGACAGGACACGAGGTGCTGGAGTCGGCCGGACCACCGACAAAACACGAGGTGCTGGAGTCGGCCGGACCACCGACAGGACACGAGGTGCTGGAGTCGGCCGGACCACCGACAGGACACGAGGTGCTGGAGTCGGCCGGACCACCGACAGGACACGAGGTGCTGGAGTCGGCCGGACCACCGACAGGACACGAGGTGCTGGAGTCGGCCGGACCACCGACAGGAGACGGGGGGGCTGGAGTCGGCCGGACCACCGACAGGACACGAGGTGCTGGAGTCGGCCGGACCACCGACAGGACACGAGGTGCTGGAGTCGGCCGGACCACCGACAGGACACGAGGTGCTGGAGTCGGCCGGACCACCGACAGGAGACGGGGTGCTGGAGTCGGCCGGACCACCGACAGGACACGAGGTGCTGGAGTCGGCCGGACCACCGACAGGACACGAGGTGCTGGAGGCGGCCGGACCACCGACAGGACACGGGGGGCTGGCGTCGGCCGGGGAGCCAGTACTGGAGCCGAAACTGAAGCCGGAACCATGGCTGCTGGGGCCGGAACTGGGGCCGGAACCATGGCTGCTGGGGCCGGAACTGGGGCCGGAACCATGGCTGCTGGGGCCGGAACTGGGGCCGGAACCATGGCTGCTGGGGCCGGAACTGGGGCCGGAACCATGGCTGCTGGGGCCGGAAATGGGGCCGGAACCATGGCTGCTGGGGCCAGAACTGGGGCTGGAACCATGGCTGCTGGGGCCAGAACTGGGGCCGGAACCATGGCTGTGTGGGCCGGTACTGGAGCAGGCACCCTGGCTGCTGGGCACGGAACCGGAACACGGAACCATGGCTGTGTGGGATGGTACTGGAGCACGGTACCATGACTGTGTGGGGCTGTACTGGTGCACGGAACCATGACTGTGTGGGCCGGTACTGGAGCAGGCACCCTGGCTGCTGGGCATGGAACAGAAGCCTGGAACCTGACTGTGTGAGCCAGGTAATCGAACACGGAAGCATGGCTGTGTGGGCGAGTACTGGTGCACGGATCCATGGCTGTGTGGACCGGTACTGGATTATGAGCTGGCTTCCTGACCTTGCGTTTCTTTGAGGTCTTTTGGAGGCTCCGTGGACCTCCAAACGCCAGACGGGATCCCAAAAAAGGGTCAGAGAATGGAGACTGGCACTCGGGGCTACGTGCAAAAACTCTGAGCCATTCAGGCAACGAGCTCCTCAGCCATGGCATGTCAGACACCGCCATCTGTGCCTTCTTGAGGATAGCCTCTTTGTCCTTTCTTGACGAGGTTCCACTCCACTCGACATAGTAACATTGAAGGGTAAAGTCTAGATCGAACAGATCTACCTTAAAATCTTCAAAATCCGCTGGGTCCATATTTGGTCGGTTCATTCTGTAAGGATGCGTGGAAGGGTAGGACCCAAATGCAGACTATCAGAAAAGGAAAACATTTCAAAACAAAACAGGAAACCAGAAAAAGACAAGACAAAACACAACACAGACAGATCGTGACAGAGATTCAGGTGATAAGGGGTGGGGGGGGGTTACCTTGGTTGGTGATTGGCTAATGGCTACACAAGCCAACACATCGTTATGACATCATAAAGTGTCCAAAATCTGATCAGCTCATTTTCAGACAGGTTTTTATATAAATGGATCAGGACAAAAAGAGAGAGAATCTTTTTTCCTGAAACTTTCAGAGTCTCTTTACACAGAGGGGACACATGTTGATGTAGAAGAGACATGAACAAGTGGATTTTGCATAATAGGTGACCTTTAAATGTTTGTTTGTGTTGACATTTGTCCATGTTGATGTTACACATGGAGCTGCTGTGATGCAAGTCAAATTTCAGATAAACCAATAAAGTATTATCGTATCGTAACATGGAGATTGGCACCTTGCACGTGAAAAGCTTTTCTCCGGTGTGGCTGTAGACGTGTGTGCGCAGGAATACTCTGCGGGTGAAGGTCTTTCCGCAGTACGGGCAGACGTGAGGCAGCGGGGTTCGGGCCCAGTCCTGCAGCAGCTTGGCAGGCGGGGGGTGGTTCGTGTGGTCCGAGTCTGCCGCAGTGCCGACCTCCGATTCATCCTTGATGCCCTTGAGTCCTGACAAACACAAAACTGTTCATTAAGGCCAAAAACATCCCATGATAAATGACATGATTTTACGTAAATGGGGTTTAAAGCAATAATCAATCTGCTGCCTGTCAAAATGGGTCAGTTGTCAGCTGATCAATCTTATATATTGTTTGACGTACAGAATACCAATACACAGATAGATCTGCAAATAAGGTCACCGGTTCAATCGGTTCAACGTATTGAAGTGGATGTAAGTCACTTGGCGTAAAAGCGTAGGCCGAATGCCTTTTAATGTAGTGAAGAACGACTGTGGAAGAAAAACCGTAAAAACATTTCAAACAACAACTCACCTAATCGGACATAATAACATACATTATATTATAAATAGTTATATTTGTTTCTCTTATATCTATACATCATTACACACTTAAGCAAATTACTTATATGTGTAAACCTACATGGAAATGATCTACATTTGGATTTACACACTCCATTCTTCTCTGGTTCTTTTGAACATTCATTTTGACTTCAAAAGGAAATCAAAAAAGTAAAATAATCAAACAAGAAAATTGCAATCTCAATTTAAAATCAAATCATTTTCTGACCTTTGAGTGGACTCGAGCCGCTGAGGATCCTGAAGGAGGGCCTGCTTCTCTTAAAAAGGGGTGATCCTGACTCACTAGCGGAGGCGGGGGGGGAGAGCAGCCGCTTGGAGTTCTGCACTGCCGCCTGAGCTGCAGCCTCGACTGTTTCCTCACTCGTTTTAACTCCATCCACCACCTCCTCCGTGCCTGAAGTGAAGCGGTGCTGCCTGCGATGGTACAGGAACTGGGTGGTGTTCATGAAGCTCTCTCCACAGTGGAGGCAGCTGTGAAGTGGCTCCTTGAGATCGTGCTTCTGCTTACGATGGGTTCCCAGCCCCCCCTCGTTATTGAAGCTCTCCCCGCACTGGGTGCACATGAATAACTCTGGTTGTGTGTAACTTGAAGGCTCAGTTTCCATGGAGGCAGCTACATCCTGGTCCTGCTCCTCAGTGCCGTTTCCCTGAGGACAAACGTCGTCCCCGACCACAGTTTCCTCGCCTTTCTGCCGGTGTTGCTTGCGGTGGTAGAGGAACAGTGTGGTGTTCAGAAAGCTCTCTCCGCACACAGAGCAGCGGTGCAGAGCTTCCTCAAAGCCGTGCTGGGTCTTGCGGTGGGACACAAGTTCAGACACCAGGCCGAAGCAAGAGCCGCAGTCCACACACAGGAGCACGGGCTCAGGTTTGGGCTTCTTGTTCACTCCTCTCCTCCTGGGAGAGAAATCCTCTTGAGGAGAGGTGGAAGGGGCCGCCTCGGACACATCAGAGCTCTCTGCAACGTGCTGCCCTTCTTCCATTTCCATTTCATCTGCAACAGGACTCTCCTCTGGTCCAGGTTTAAGGATTTCACTTGTCTCCGAACAATCATCTGGATTAAAAGTTGAGCTCTGAGCTGAAGCGGTCTCGGGCTCAGGCTGTGAGTCAGGTTTTGACCTCTGACATATCTCTTCTTTACGGTGTTGCTGCCACAGGTCCAGGCTCTTGAAAAGTTCATCACAGTCCCCACACTGGTAGAGGATTCTGGGCTGGTCTGCAGCTTCTGCACTGAGCGCTGTCTGCTTGAGCACAGGTTCAATCTGTGGGACTGCAACTTCCCCCGATATATTAATCACCTGTTGCTGCAAAGACAAGAAAAAGACATTATCTTTAATGGATTACTTGTTGCGTCATTTCTGTGCAACACTAATAAAAAGCTGTTTCGTGTAAATGCAACCTGCAGTATTTTTCATTTTCTTTTATGCTTTCTGGCAGATGGGGGATGAGGACTCAGTGATGGGGGTACTGAGGTCAATTAGAGCAGCATGTGTTTTGAGCCAAGTTTCCTCGGAGAGCTCCAGACAGATAAGACCTCCGCCTGGCCGATAACTATCAGAGTCCCATCAGGGATGAGCGGGTCACTCCACGTGGTTTTACCTCCGCTCCCTCAATCTATCCGGATGATAAAACCTGAGCATCAAGGTCGAGGTTAAAGACGTCTGAAACTGTCTCAATTACGACGAGTTCAATATGTCTCACATACTTTAAAGATTCATGGGCTTTTGTTTTAGCATTCCAGGGATGTGAATACTAAAAAAGGCCAGCGCAATTCAATTCAATTCAATTCAATGTGTCCCTTCACACACAGTTTAAAAATCCAAGAATCAGAGAGGCATAAAGGGAGTTGTGTGAAATCGGACAACCGGGTGGACGATCTGAAGCTTTAAAATAGGGGCCTAGACACTAAATAGAAAGTATTTACAATAAATACTACAAACACATCGGAGTTCATGTGTTTTACAGCAACATTACAGGCTAAAAAAAACACCTAACACTCACTAAATACACTAAAACGAACCAAACCCTAACTACTAAATGGGCCCAAAACGTCAACTTCAGTCTAAAATAGCAGAGATATAGGACTAAATGAAAATAAGTACCAATAAGTAGACACCAGCCATCAGATTGTACTCGTAGAGACTTGGCTTTCCTGTCTGAAATAAGTATATTCATATAAATCTGTGTCGTCTCTATAAATTGAAATTGGCACAATTCAAAACATTTCAAAACTGAATTGGTTTGCTTTGATTATGTCGTCCTTGTGCAGAATAAATGATAACTAGAAGTGCCATTGATGATAATCCAAGGTTGAATATTACACATCATCGTGTCACATCTGAGGATTAGGTAACGGTGTCTTTCTTTCGTGAGAATCGTTAGTTTCTTCCCAACAAAGCGCACATTTTGTGGTGGAGAACATAACATTGTTATCTCTGAAGCAGATCCTGACAAACTGCTTTTTTTTTATCAACATCACTCATGTCTGTAATGGAGCATAAATGTCAGGATTAGTCCAGATCAAGATCGATGTTTTGACTCATAGTGAATGTAAAAAATGCTTTTTATCTTTTGCACAACGGCTCTACACAATGATGGACTTGGAAGCAGATAGATATGAGCTCTTTGTAAAAATCTGTAATCTAGGCAGGACTGGATCTGGTGGAAAAACCATTACACCTTTAACACACCGAGGACGCTCACAATACATAATAATGTTTCTGTAAATCTTCCTTTGACATCTCTAGCATGCACAAAACGCCAATATTCTCATATACAGCACAACAAATCCCACAACGAAAAACAGTCTTTGTTATTCCACTAGAGAAAGGTTTGAAAAAATAAGATCAGTAGGAAATATTAACAGAAAGAAATCCTGTGTTTTTTAAATTCATGTCATACTTCTCCCTCACTTTGATAACTGAGCCTGCGATGTTAAAATGCTTCAAAAAGAAGCACTTGTGATTATGCTTATTATGATTATTGATATTATGATATATGTGATTATTATAATGGACAGGTCTTAACCTTTGGGAATGAAGCGTTCACCTTGTTCAAGAAAATAACGTGGACAGTCTTTAAAGGGGACCTATCATGCAAAATGCACTTTTTGATGTCTTTTATACATAACTATGTGTCCCCGGTGTGTCGGGGAACTCACGCAGCGTCAGAAAATAAAACCCTCTCTCTTTTCCTCCGTACCCACATCTCTAAAAACGGGGCTACAACGGAGCTGATCCAGATTTGCGTCCGATATGACGTAATATCTGAAATGTGGACCCACGGCACTATCAGAAACGTTGCTATCAGAAACAATGCACGACTGTTTTGGACGTAATATGGTCGGTGTTTACATTAGCATCGCTAACACTCAGCGCTAACCTGTACTGGAGAGCATGTGTGTGAAGAAGCAGGAAATAAAAAGGAACTCACCTTGTGGTATAACCGGCAAGAGAGAAAGCCTTTGAGCTCCATACCGTTTCAGAAATAATCCTTGATAATCCATGATATGGCGTTTCATCACGGCAGTATTTAGTTTAGACAGTAGCTGCCGGGTCCCGCATGAGCTCAGACCCCTCCTTTTTTATTTTATCAATTTTTATTTTTTTAAAGCTTTATACCCCAAATCAACACGTTTGAAACAGGAAGTGAAATATAGAGATATGAGGCATGGCTAGAATGAGTGATCTGTTTGGTATTTTGAGCAAAACACTTCATAGACATGTTTTTTATATATTTGTATATATCTGAGACCTATGCTATTGCCTAAAAATAGCATGATAGGTGACCTTTAAATGGAGAGCCAGTTTTCTGGGGGGTTTTAAAGAGATTACATTATTATCACGACAGGTAGCAAGCCACTAGACTGAAAAGAAGAATATATTGACTTCCTGTAGGCTTGGAATAATAAGCCCTGTATTAGGATCAAATAACACTTGACCACGGAGCTGACTTATTACACTTTTCAGAACTAAGAAATGGATTAAAGCTTTCAGAGAGCAGCCCTGGGGCTAAATGTGATATCCAAATAACCTAATCCTTATTTGAGCGCCTCAAATGAAGGAATATGTGAAGTGCATATTTTTAGTATGTTGATAAGGAGGATTGCAGGTGCTGCCGGTGAGTCATACTTCAGTCCGAAATGGAAATCAGAGGAAGGGGTGAATTTGTTCAGTAAGAGCAGAGTGAAGGAACACTTTGAGTGCTCTTCATGTCTTATCATCATAGTTACCTCAATGTCAGCACTCGTCTGAAGAAAAGGGAAAAGGGCTCTTAGAGTGGGATTACTTCACCATCAACAGCCAAACCCTTTTAAACTGTGCAGCATCAATACTCACTAATACTTCACTGTATATATTGTGATATACATGTTATATTTAGCGATATATGTACACATTACATACATTGTATATTTTTTCGGACATTTTTACTTTAACTGTTTGTATAATGATCTCAATTATAACAAATATATAACACCTTTTTGTATTAACTTCGTATGTTTATGAAAATATTTGTATTCTATTTTATTGTTTAATGGTCATTTTAATCTAATTTATGTTTAAATTAAAATCTTTATTTTGTCTTTTTAATGGACGATTTTATTCTAACTTCTTACGTTTATATAATTATCTAAACATTCATACTTTAACTTTTCATGTTTATACAAATATCTGTCTTCCATATTATTATTTAATGGGCATTTTGGTTATTTATTCATTTAAACTTATATTTATTTAATTGTAAAATGGCACATCTGTGAGAAAACCCCATTTCCCCCGGGGTAAATAAAGCATTCTCATTATGTCACATTATGTACACAGACACTATGATAATCTAAGAAGTCAGGATGCTTGAAATAACTCAGTTTACAGCAACGTGGGGCCGAGGAAGCCATAAAGAAGCCCGGTTTGAAAGTGTTTCTCCGGCTGATTCATCAAAGCTGAGAGAAGAACAATGAGTGTTCATCAGGAGGAAGGCGGGCACTGACTGATGTTTTTCTCAAGCACTTCTTCCCGTCGGGCAACTCGGGCAGCAATTTGTCTGTCATGCGTGTCACCGTGCTTTATGGACACGTGTTGGAGACCAACGAGAGCCGATGACTGTTTTTATCCCTGAAGGGCTTTCAGAGGCTGCCATGGGAACACTGAGAGAAAAGAAAAATGTCAAGTCTCACCGAAATATGTCAAAGTTAAACGCAGTAAGTCGTCCTATTGTTCACCTTTGAAACTCTGCAATTCAAATAGCATCTTTGCAGGATCAGAATTAATAGAGTTATGGATTTCAAAAAATGTATTTCTTTAAGAAAAGAAAATAATATATATATATATGTTAATAATGTAGTTTTTGGGAGAAGGGGTGGGATTGAATAAGTGTAAACTTCTTCCCACCCCTTTTCGGATGTGTAATTAAGTAGATTATTTGTTTATACATAACTTAGAATCAGTAATATTTTTGTATATCAATTTGACACTGCTTAATTTTGTATTGTATAATAATTATCATGGTTCATTTTTGTATTATTGTTTTACACATTAAAAAAAAAAAAATCAAAAATCAAATCAAATTTCATATCAAAATAAAATATTAAAAACAGGACATATTATCTAAAAAATATTGAAATACGATGCAAAAAAATCCACGAAATCCTCTCAAATATCGTATGAGCGAAAACAACTGATTTACATCCTGAACCATAGCCTTCATTTATCACACTGAGGTTTTTTCAATCTCTTAAAAACCTAATCGTTCAATACTTTTGGAGCACGTACTTGTGCGATTACATGTAAATGTGGCATCCTGGACCTCAAAATGCACGTTTATATTTTACCATATTGCATGCAAGACTGTCATTTATTTTTTATATATACCTGTTGTAATTTATTGTCTTTTATTGTGATTGTAGTAATGTGTTTTTATTACATGTACAGCACTTTGGCTCGACCAAAAATCGCTTTTAAATGTGCTTTATAAATAAAACTTGATTTGATTTGATTTGATTTGATTTGATATGACCAACAAAAATCATTCTCTCCATTAAGCAATGCCCTGACTTCAGAAACAGCTCAACCCGACGCTTTATATGCTACAACAGACCCGATTTAAACCTATAAAACATTCACTGTCAAATAAATTCTGAAATAAAAAAGCCTAATTAAAAAGAAAATCCAGCACTTCATAATCAATTCACTTTCAGCACTGCCACATTTGTGCCTGTTACACCTGTTTGCTTCTCTAGTGACTCATTACTCTGATAAACAAAGTGCTAATGTGTTATTTTGCAGCAACCCCAGACAGAAAGCCGGTCCAGGTGGCACTCGAGTACTTAGAAAACTGTTGAATAATCTACAGGCCTTAACGCACAGCCAAAGGCAATTTATCAGGGTACAAGTTAAAAGGTCTGACAGATCTCATATTGGTCTTGTATAAGTTCACCAGTATATGCTCATGCAGGGTATATGCAGGAATCCTGAAGTCTAATGTAAGACCTTTTTTTTTTAAGACCCTTTCCATACATTTTAAGACCTCATCGCCACTTGGAGTTTTAACCGGTTACCTTGGCGACACACTTGACCTCACATTTACTATATACAGTATTGATTGTCCTTCCTCCTTATCTTCCAACCATTTGGACGCAAACTTGCATTTCCCCATAACGATGTTGTTTAACAACCGGCGTAAACGGACCTTCGCGCGCTATCAAGCAGTGAGCGTGCGATGTCCTGTTCAGATGACGTAAAATCCAACGGGATGCCATAAATAAACTACACAGAATCACACCACACACCTACGCAATGATTACATTCAGGCAGACTGTAGAATACAACCTCTTTGGACAATTTATATACTTATTATTGAAAACAAGCTACAAAATGTAATACCTTGGAAAATGCCGTTTAATACTTTTTAATAGCCTTAATTTTGGCTAAATTGATTTATCAACTTTTAATACTTTTTAAGACCCCGCGGACACCCTGTCATGTATGCTTTCCATTGACAATTTTAAAAAAAAGGTGGATTGAAGCCCAACGCTTTCATCATAATGTCAAGATCTACACATACTGAACCCTAAACCTCTAAAAACCTAAAGCTCCAACACTAAATCAGACCAAACTATATCGGTGCACAGTTAAGGCACTGCCAAACTGTTTGATTTATAAAAGGTTTGTAAGGCAGGGGATAACTTAACCTGATGTCCCAATATCTTGCACTTTAGTTGGAGCAGAGCTGATGCAAGCATTACTACCTGGGGGTGGAAATATATGGAGATTTAAAAACATTTTGAGATCTTAACAAGCGTTTGAATGATAACAACATAAAATACTATATTGTTGTTGAGTTTGACAGTGAGTAGTCTAACTAAATGTGATTTGGATTTATTTGTGACAGTTTCAGGATGTTCTTGTCCATCTTTTCACCAAAAAAAGTTGTTATTATACATTTTGTTCTGTACATGTTATCACGCATTGGTTTTATTACTTATCAAATTGGGCTATATGTGACCCATACATTAAAAGGAGTTTGACACCTCTGCTCTATAACCTTCGTGAGTGTAGGATTTATTGCAGGATGATTGTAGAAAGACTGCTGCATAAACCGAATAAACTTGCAACTTAGTGAATATTATAGCTAATTTTCATCCCCCAATAAACACTATCACTTTCTATTCCAAAAGACACCTATTGGTTATTTTTATGACTGAATTTATGACGTCAACGTGCACCTAAATCAGATTTTAATACGCAGCAACCCCTTGAAATGAGTCAGTAAATTATCGCAAACAACTCAATGTTAAGTGCTCTGATCAAGGTCACTATTGCTATGATGAGTAGCAGAACATTGTGAATTTATTACTAAAGTTATATTTGTCGCTTCAATGTCACTGCCCAGATCTCTTTGAAATGCTTTTATGTGATCACGCTGCTGTGGTGTTAGACCACACCTGAATTGGTGTTAAATTGGTGTTCTTAGGTTCGTCTGCCAGCTAGAATCAAGATGATAAGTGAGTATTTACCTGGTTCTGCAGCAGGGGAACAGTGACAGGGGTGGTTGCAGATGTGTCCTGTGGCTCATCCTCAGCAGTGCATGTCAACTGGTGCTGAAGCACTTCTTCCAGGGTGTTGAACTCCTGGTAGCACGGGAAGCACATGTACACCGACGAACTCTCCATGGCCTCCAGAGCTTCCATGGCTGCCAGGGAATGAGAACAAATTAAATTAAAAAACAAAGCAATGCAAAACTGATTGGGGAAACAGTTCACAAAACCCACCATGCTTAGAATATAGAAAGTAATATCAGAACGTGAGCCTTATACAGATGCCTTCCAACCATTGCAGTATATTAAGTTAGGTTGTGAACATTGCCCTCTCCTGATGAAAAGAAGTGCCTGCATATATTATCAAGACAACAGCTTGGACACAGCGGCAGGAGGCGAACCCCGGGTTGCCAGGATGACTCACCGTGGCTGAGCCTGAGCTAATTGTTATTTTGACCATGCAGGTTGGGGATCAGGTGGAGACCTCGCCAAGTCTCTCTTTTCCTGCCAATTCGTGGGCTGAACAGACATTTAGCTCCAACATCAATTAGATATGTGCTGTAATTGGACCCACTGGAAGTGCAGTCTAGCACATGCTGCTGCTGAAAGTAGCTATAATCAAACACAATCTCTGCAATCCGTCCGACTCTCTGGATACCAATCAGACCTCTGACTGCAGCTGCAAAGCTCTCCTTTGAAAAAAGAACCCTATTAATCAGAGAACCCCTCGAAAGACCAACATATGAATAGCTTTGATAGACACCAAAGTGACACACCTTTGTTGATCATTTTTAATTGACAGACAAGGCATAAAAGACTTAAAAGGATAAGGCCTCTGGCAATATTTTACATTTTGTTATTGTCGACAAATCCCATGACAAGAGAAGATCAGTGCGATGTTAGTCTGGCTGTCAATGCTTTGTAACTTCCCCAGTGTGTCGGTGACATCTCATGTGTTCCTACTGACATCTTTAAAAAAGGGATTACAGATAAAAAAAGGAACCTTGTCTAAAATAAGTAATTGCCTAAAAAAGCTGGGCAGTTTTAGAAAAAGTAAGTATCAAATCGGGGGAAGGTTTTGTTGCATTTGTTGGGGAAGGTTTTCAGAGGCAGGTTCAGTGATTAAGTGAGTTTTTGAAGCAGCAGGACAGTATTATTGTGATTAAATCATTGAAAAAGTAATTTTAACTTGAAGTTTCATCTCGTTAAATGCAATATTTTGGCTCACTGAAACGTTTTCCACAGTTTTGTGAACAACAATGTGGATCTATAACAAATGATCAGGTATTTGCTACAGTGGCAAAACTTGTTAGTGGGATAACTTTAATGTTGATTTTGGTTTTGTGTGTCTTGTTTATGCATGAAGGAAATATTGAATATAAACACATAATTTAAACCATCAAATATTGTAATAGTGCCTCACTACCCCCCGTTGGGAAGATAGTCTAGTAGTAGGTGCTTTTTTCTTCACAGCTGAATCTATAATGTCAGGTTGATTGGTCAGATAAAATACATTTGTTGTGCCTTTGTATCTCCAATATGATTTAGAAGAAAGTGTAACAACTGAGAGATTTTGATCTTTCAAATCTTTATTTGTGAGATTTTCAGGATGTACTTCTTTACACCAAAAAAACAATATCTGAGTTCTTTTTTTTTTTCATTGTGCATGTATTCATTAGGTTACATGACATGCAATGTTTAGGTAGCTGTGAGTGTTACAGGGTCAATGTCAGTCCAATATTGACCCAAAAAGGGACCTACACACCAGTGGTCAAAATTAATTAAGTATATTTACTCAAGCACTGTACTTAACTACAATTTTGAGGGACTTGTACTTTACTTAAGTATTTAAAATGGTTGCTTCTTTGTACTTCTACCCCACTACAATTCAGAGGTTAATAGTGTACTTTTACTACAGTACATTTATATAACATATTTAGTGACTTTGTAGATTTTGATTAATAATGTGAAATATACACAACACTTAAATAAGAATTTAGTATTCTGGTGTAACAGTTGCTTTTGTTACATTGTGCATGTATTCATTAGACAGGTGTACTTAACATGTGCCATGTATGCGAGTTACATGTCTATGGTTACATGACATTCAATGTTTAGGTAGCTGTGAGGGTTACAGGGTCAATGTCAGAGCGATATTGACTCACAAGGGGACATGTAAAACCAGCAAAATACCAATAACTCCCAGTTGATGCAATCGCAGGCCAATAATAAAGCCTCATGTTAGCTCATTTGACAGTTTAGCCTGTCTGACCCGAGCTAGCATCTTAGCATCCAGCTAGCATACAGTGTTACCTTTGACCAGTTACTGTGTTGCTAACATGCAACGATGGCCATGTTTCTAGCAAAATGGCTAACGTTGCCCCGGCGTGGTTAGCTAGCTCTCTTGCTATATCGGAAGCTAATCAAACAACCGTGAGAACATGTATTTATAGCGGGGAGCTGTAGCTACATTAGCCGGTGTCTAAACCACTTTTTGCCGCTTGGACCAGTGGTGCTTACTAGTTTCTGGTAGAAGGAGAAGAAGAAGAAGAAAAGACACGAAGAAGGAGGGCGGGATACGCTTCTTCGGTGGTGTAATGGCGGCGACAGACTTAAAGTTACCATTAGCTGTCTCCCCCCGTCGAGAAACTCCATACCATGAAAATCAATGAGCAACATCTCACCGAAACAGTAGCGTTTATGTAAAAATAAGTCAAATAAATTCCTCATTACTCACCGCACTCAGACGTTACCAGTCGAGGAAATAGGACAACAACTTCAGGTTTTCTTGCGTGTTGGAAGGAGGGAACTGATTGGCTGTGGTGGTCAATTCATGGACCAATGAGGTTGGACTACACATAACACTGAGGGAGTTTGTAGTCCAAAAGCGCGCGAGAGGGGTCATTGCAGCGCCGTATAGATGTCTATTGTAGGGCTCTGGGTCAGTGCAGTAGAATAAAATGAAGGGTCACATTTGGGATACATGTATTTTACTTGAGTGTTTTTAATCTACTCTGTACTCACACTTTACTATATTTAAATATTGTACGTATTGCTCCATGACAGATAGTATACCCAGCAGCATGTCACTGATACATCACTTCTTAAAACTCATATCTTTTAAAGCCTGTCATCATTAATAATGCCATGCCATCTACATCTATCCATGTTTTGTTTGATTTTACTTTATTTTTTCCATTGTATTCATATAGTTTACGCCGGGATGGGGTTGGGATGGTTGACCTAATGTTCTGTTTTCTCCTGAACGGCTTGTTTTAAATACATGTAAAGAACTTTGTAACTTAAAAAAAGTGCTGTATTAATAAAGTTATTGTTATTATTATTCTATCTGACATTCAATCAGAATCAGAAATACTTTATTGATCCCTGGGTGGTAGATAAGGTTTGGTTACAGTTTCTCCATTTTAGATAATATACAGTATAACAATAATATCAACAAAATGAATATGTAAAATTATGTAAATGACAATATATATACAACAAAAAAACAATAAGAATGCTCAAATGGGATTTATAGTGATTGGTGATGCCAAATAGTTTAAGTAAGACACATACAAATATAGCTTGAAATGTAAAGTCTTATACATTTGAAATGCCAGAGTGATGTAGGGAAAGCAGAATTAAATTATTTTGAGTATTGTATAATTGCACATGTCCTCAACCTTTCATGTGCTGCTGGTAAGAATATTCTAACCCTATATACAGTCTATGATGGTTACATAAAATAAGCCGGGAGTAAAAAGTGTCCCAACCAACCCTGATGTATCTCAGATAAAGGGTAAACATATATACATGACATGACATTACATTGCATTTAGCTGACGCTTTTATCCAAAGCGACTTACAATAAGTGCATTCGACCAAGAAGATACAAACTTGAAGAAAACTGAATCATATAAGTACATCAGGTTTCATAGAGCCAAAACATTTCAAGTGCTACTCAACTAGCTTTAGATAAGCCAGTCCTTTGTTAGTATATAAGTGCTTTGTTATATGTAAGTGCTTTGTTAGTATGTAAGTGCTTAGTTAGTATAATATAAGTGCTTTTTATTTTTCATTTTTTCATTTTATTGCTCGAAGTGGAGTCGAAAGAGATGAGTTTTCAGTCTGTGCCAGAAGATGTGTAAGCTTTCTGCTGTCCTGATGTCAATGGGGAGCTCATTCCACCATTTTGGAGCCAGGATACCAAACCCACGTGTTTTTGCTGATGGGAACTTGGGTCCCCCTCATATACATATCTTTATTTAAGTTCATGCAGCATAACATTAAGAGACAGACAAAAAACAGAACATGTGGCACTACATCTGGAACAGAAAACAACTGTAAAATCATTGATACAATTTAACATAATATAACCAAAAGGGTTGCTGGTATTTATTTATGGCTGGAGTAAAAAACTATAGACTGTAAATAAGGCAATAACCTTATATAGCACATTGAAAACATACAACATATTTCTTCAGCAGGGATGTTGGCAGGTTGCCTGAATATTTAATTAAAGCTGGTTGACACGCTTTGACTACACACACAGCACTGCTACGAGGCTAATGCTTCAGTCTGTTATATTAATATTGTTTACACGCAATGTAACCACGGTCAGAGTTCATTACTGCAGCTCTTCAACGATTGATTGCTGACAGTTTTCACCTCTTTTTATCCAGTGACAGCCATTACTGTTTCACATGGCTTCAGCTGCACTTGAATGCCCGCAGAGGTTTATTAAATCCACACTCTATAGCCTCACACTTATCAGATTTACCCTCCTGAGAGTCAGCTGCACCAAGCGTTATATACAGAGGTCAG
This sequence comes from Trematomus bernacchii, assembly GCF_902827165.1. Classification (NCBI taxonomy): domain Eukaryota; kingdom Metazoa; phylum Chordata; class Actinopteri; order Perciformes; family Nototheniidae; genus Trematomus; species Trematomus bernacchii. The sequence goes on from NW_022987558.1 coordinate 902,007, forward strand.
AGAAAGTATAGACTAGCCCACTCCACTCCTTTTGCAGAATTACACAGTGCCCCCCGGTGCCCCTTTGGCTGATTGTGAAGACAAGCAGCCTGCAGACTGCTTAACTCCACTGCAAATGGTATTAAAGAGCCGGCCGGGCATCCTGCCAGAGGCCGGGGCCACACAGGCTCCACAGAAACTGCAATCTGCCTGACACATTAGAACATTATTTAACCTTGACATACCACATCACCACGATGACAACTTAGCGGACATGTTTTTCATCGCATGCCTCTTCAGAGACTGCAGGTCCCAGGGGAGGAAGATGCTTGGCCACACAAGACTTCACACATCTTTTTATTTTCTCTTCATCTCTCGTTGTGTTGTTTCATTCATTATCCTTGTCCATAGTCTCATGAGTGCATGTGATGTTGCATTACAATAGAAATTGTTAATGGGGGATGTCATTTTCTATAATGCTGAAAGGATACAAACAGCAATTTACATGATTTTGTGAACATTGTTATTGAAAATGACACATCTATATAAGATAAGATAAGATAAGATAAGTACGTTATTGATCCCAAGTTGGGAAATGTTTGTGTTGCAGCAGCATAAAAAGACATGGCATTGTACAATCAAATTAAAAGACAAGAAATAAACATTTAAAAATGTCAACATCTCAATAGCAATATCACCTATTATACTTTTTATTGAAGTCAAATATATAATTCTCGCTCACTTTTTCCCTAAATTAAGATTTTTTTGGAAGGTTTTCTCAATTATCTGCATTTTTGGTTCAAATGAAACGGAAAGGTTCGATTGATTGATTGATTGATTGATACATTTTATTTCGAACAAGTAAAATAAATAATTACAAAACAAAACAAATGTTGCAGTGCATAGTCATGTAAGAGAAATCAAAATGTACAACAACAACAACAACAACAGCATTAGCAACATAAACAGTCCCACATCTAGTGTTCGAAAAGGAGTGAGAAGAAATATAATTTATTTAATCTCACCCCCTTGTCCCTAAATGATTTATTTATAATCTATAATCTGCAATAATTATCATTCATTATTATTGTTATTATTATTATGAATCTGCTTTACCTGTTGATTGACATATATACACATATGTACATACACACACATACACATATATACATATATGCACATATACACACCTACATACTCACACATATACACATATACACATAGTCAAACACCTTCCCCATCCCTGTACCTCGAGAAAATAATTTCTCTGTATTTCCTCTTGAACTGGTTAATGATAATAATTACAAAGCTGTATCAGTTAGGGATAGATGTATAAATATATTTTTAGAAATTGAAAAATGTATATTGGGGGTTACATTTTTGCGTCGTTGTACCAAACAATGTAAGTAATGGAAAGATAAATAAGTTTACCACTTATTTTGTGAGTTCAAATTATAGTTTTTCGAGCTTGAAATACTCATTTAAAATGTTATCGCAAAGATAGTCGTCATTGCTTTTTTGCCCCTTCTATAAAATAAAAACGTCATAACAATATATTCTTCCACTTAGGATTTTGTTGTAGCATTTTAAAACAGGAACCACAGAAACTTTTTGTATAACTTCCTTGGAATAACAGTCTTGTTATCTTTAAAGATTGATAATGACTCCGTTTAGTTTTCCCACATTAGCGTTACCATACATTTAAAAGAAAAGACACCAACCTGTAATGAACCTTTAATTCATTTGAAAACTAACTTTTTTTACACCTTCAATAAAAAAAATTGTGAACTGAAAACTTTCTACAGAAATGAAAATGGCTATTCATTTTTTATGAATGGAGACCAAGGACAGGTCCAGGTTGTACAAAGACAAACTTATTAATTCATCAGAGCTGAACTCGAGGGGCCGGCTCAAAGGAAACCAGGAATGTTCGTCCAGCACCGGACTGCAAAGGTTCTGCCTGAGTCTTCGAATATTTTCTATTTAAAACGGGAGACAGACGAAAGACGAAAGTTCACAGACGTCTGGAGACTTCATTAAATCCTGCTCTTCTTTTACAGGAGGGAATAACAGATTCTGGTCTGTATGACTAATTAGAGATATGTGATACAGGCTTCTTTGATTTGCTAATTAAACCAAATAACTATTCATATCTTATACTTAGTCCGATAGATAGATAGATAGATAGGTAAATAGATAGATAGATAGATAAGATAAGATGGACCTTTATTAATCCCCGTGGGGAAATTCAGTTGTACAAAGCAGCAACAGGGTAGATAGATGGATGGATGGATGGATGGATGGATAGATGCATGGGTGAATAGATAAACTTGAAACCTGAGGATTTCATTGAGATGCAACAAAACACTTTGTTGAAAGTAGAAAATCTATCAGAAATATTGTGTTTTTGTTATGACACATTTTAGAGTGTGTTTAATTTGCCTATCTCCACTGTAGCTCTAAAACTGAGCCCATCAGAGCCTCTTTAACAGTTTAAGTCTCTGAGGGTTAACATATATAAATACGCCAGCAAACCGTACGAACAGCAGCACGTTCATTGTCTGTGAACCAGCTTCACTCTGATAGACATCAAACTGTGGAAGTGCAAGACTTCATCAGTCAAGGTCAAAAACATTTTCACTGACATTTAGCAATAGCATGGTTCCCATAACAACTGTTTGGATTTCCTCGCTGTGTAACTGGTCCCTTCAGAGGCTTGCTGACCCAGCCCTGATTCCACTTCCCAGCGTAATTTCATTAATCCTTGCATGATGAAAGGTTTCATACAAAGCTGAAGACAAAATACTGTGACTCATACTCAAGTTTTCATTTAGCTATCAACATCTGTAGGAGAAAAAGAAGAGAAAAGCACAAAAGAAAAACAGAACTTCTGCTATGAGAATGAAAAATATTCCTTATTGGTTCAGCCAAAATTCAGCACCTGAGATGAACAAAAACATTTATTTGAACCCTCATCACACGGAGATGAAAATACCTTCATCTGAGTTCAGCCAGAATAACACAAAACACCTCAAGGCCTAAATATTCCTTAGTAGTTTTCTTAATTGATCGAGTAATATTACAGGTGATTGTATTGTATAAGTTACAATTATAAGCCCTGAAATCCCATATCGGTTTATCTGTATTGTCGGGCTGCGACTAACAATTACCATTCATGAGTAATATGCAGATTATCTTTTAGATTCACATTTTGGTCTAAGAAATATCAGAAAACAGGGATGTTTACACAAATATATACCTTTAGTGTAACAAGATATGAAAACAGGGAGAAGTGGGAAAATCCATACTTTAAGGTAGGGTAGGTAAGAATGGAGAAACCAGCTCGAGTGCGCTAGAATTTGAAAGTATGCAGCCAAAAGAAATCTGCCCCTTCCTTCAGACTTCCTTGCAGAGCCCCTCCTCCAACACACACGAATGCGCACATGACCAATGAGGGCACGAGATAAGTGTGTGCACGAGATGGAAGGCTGACAGGCAGGTAGGCCATCCAGTTATTTTAGTCGGGCCGGCTCAGATGATTGGTCGTGCTTTTTACAGCGCCACGGCTTCCACAGATGACATTTGTTTATGTATTTATTGTCAAAGCATTTAATTTATTCATTGCTATCGGGATGTTAAGAGCATTCCATGGAATATAACAAAAAGTGTTTCTGAAGTGAATTACATACCCCACCTTTAAGAGGCGAAAAACAGCTTTTAGAAAAAAAAAATGATTGAAAAGGCTGATTATAATTTGTTTTTACGATCAACTAATCAAAGAATAGTGGCAGTTCTACTTTAATGGTACTTTCACTTATTTGACCAACAAATGCTATGGCATGATTTGACTATATATTTTAGAGGGCCTTGTTTCCTCCATGTTCGTGTTAACAGTTTTTTTTTTTAAATATAATTGAATAACGAATGTGAGACAGGAACCGTTTCATCACTTTATTAATGAGTTTAATTATTTATACCAACAAACAAAAACTGTCTCTCTCCCTCCATCCCTCTCTCTTCATCATCTCCTTTTTCCAACCGTTCTGTTTACCAACTTTGACATTTACCCTCAGACGAGAGATAAAAGAGCAGGGCCACAGCAAATTAAAAACAAAGTGTGACAGATCAGAAGATGGAAGAAAAAAAAACATTAAAATAGCACATTTAATGAGCTCTTCATTTTTAGGAAAAAAAGTCAGGAGTACTGAGAATAATGTCAATGGTCTGCCAGCGCACACACACACACACACTTACATTCCCTGCAGAAACTCACAAAGTATCTGTGAAGCATACACACATCCTAACACCTGTACACTCATACTAAACACAGTAAGCGAAACAGGAGACGGTCGGACACAGGAGATGATACATGTCAATGGACAGATTCATTATTTCCCCTTTCCTCCAGACACACACACACACTCACTCACATGCGCACACACACACACACACACACACACACACACACACTCACACTCACACAGGGTTATCCGTGCTCCCTCAACACCACGACCCTGTAGATCCAGAGGCTTGTAACATTCCCTTCACATTGAAGTTAAATGAAAAAACTGGAGTTCCACGTGTTGGCTCTTATGAGCATACACACGACAGCACTGATTGGAAAGCACACACACCAACGTCCGGATCTCTGTACAGTATCTTGGATGTGAAATCGTTTTGCATGTGACATAGTTGGACTCAAATTTGGAATAAAAAAAAAAAAGAACCTCAATTGTACCACCGCAGTGGAAACGAGTCCCCCACCCCCGCCCAAAAAAAACAACACAATACAATAAATAAAACAGTTATGACAACATTTATAGGGGGAAAGGGGAAAGTGGTGAATCGAGAAATGGAGGGAGAGAGAGTAAAAATGAAACATTTTGTTCTGTATTTCCCCTCCTGAACCAGGGACTGAAATGAAATCGTATTTACAGACTGCGACTGAGGATAAACAGTCCGGACGCTGCTGCGCCGGTCTACTAGAGAAAAAAAATTACAAGAACAACAATATAATAACAATAAAAATAACAAAATAAAATAAAAGGTACTTGATATTTACAGTTTAGCAGTGAAAAAAGGAGGAGGAAAGAGGGAGGAGGAGGAGGAGGAAGGGGAGGCTCCAAAAAGACGCCGGGTTTCAGGGTTTGAGCTGGTCGGATTATTACTGAGATTAGTGGAAGCAATATAGTGTGGGCTGAACATGCACGTCTGAAAGACAACTGCCGACGGTAGGCTGCGCAAATCATTCACCATCAGTTCCGACTAACTCCACAGAGGGACACTAAGAACATGATGGAAGCGTTGCACTGTTTGGGAAGAGGGTTTTCAGCCAGTCGCTCTCACAAACCAAACTAAATTCAGTCCTCCGCCTGCACGAAACAACTGTGTGAAATGACGATGACGAGCGGTGAAGGTGCCTGATCAACATAATCAAGCCCATAAGAAACCACAAAGTGACATAATTAACGAAGTGGTGTTTATGACACTTCTGTATTAGATGTAACTGGAGCCCCACATCAACAACCTGTGTGGCGTTATGATAACAGCTGGACAAACATAACTCACCCCTTTGCTTCCCCTCTACTCCCTTTTGGAGATGTGCAATAAGAGAAGCTTGTAGCTTAATCGATGAAAACATGAGCTTATCGGGAAGAAACTGTGCACTCTGCTCCCTCTCATTCACATAAAAGGCAGTCGAGGAGCTTTTTAAAAAGACAGGCTGTGGTGCATTTCCTTTTTTAATAAAATGTAAAACCAACTCTAAAATCAGCCAATATGTTCTGGGGTCAAAGTTGAAGATTAAAAAAAAAAGTCTTCACGTGGCCACCGTGCCGCTGGATGAACTGACAATACTTGAAGGTAGAAAGAGGCCTAAAAGCCTCCAGTCTACACAGTGGGTCTTATAATCAAGTGTGTACACTACATGCGTGCCACTAAAGATGATTGTCATTATTAGTCAGGCCTCTCACACGGCCTTTCAACTCAAAAGCCAATCAGGACCCCATTTAATGGCACCACGGCCACATAAAATACACCAATGCAAATAAAAATGAACATAAAAAGGGATAAAAGTCAGTTATAATACAGAGAAAATCCACATAACATGTACAACCCCCCCTCCTTTTTATCCCAATCATCCCAACCAATGTCGAGTTGACTTATTCTAACAGGCCAGATGAACTGCAGCTTATTTTAAACCCACGCTTGGCTCCCCACATATCCTTAAAACAACCCCACACCTTCCAGAAGCTAGCAGCCACAGAGATTGCTTTCTATTGGAAATGGTTAAAGATTCAGGGACAATAGCACTGCTGAGTGTGTGTGTGTGAAGTTATTTCTATTTTTAAAGGGGGGGGGGGTTTTGGAGCCAGGAGGAAGGTTGAGGGGAAGAAGAGCAGAGGAGAGAAAAGGGAAGATGGGGAGGGAAGACGAAAATAAAAGGATGGCAGAGGGGTGGTGCTCAGGTGCTGTTGTTGATGGATCCGGGTGCTGAGCTGGGCTGGGCGGTACTGTCTGACACACCGCCCTCTGCAGGGGGAGAGAGGGACAGCAGGGTCAGAAACAGAGAGATAACAACACACCATTCATATAGGATACTTTACTGCCTATCATGACATTATATACGTCTACAAATCAAAATAAAAGTATTCCAGGTTATCTTCATTAAAGTAGCAAAGCCTACTCTGTCTGGTTTACAAATGGGCTGAAGTTTCAGACGGCGGTTAAGCAGTTTTTCCCGGAGGATTATATAGTCCATGAATGTGGGCAAATATTTTGATTCTCACACTAGTTACTATAGTTTTCAAATTGAACAAAGGGTTACTTGTAATTGGGGCTGGGAGACAATTACATATCACAATATGTATAACTCATATTTGATCATATAAGTTTCAATAACTGTCTCTAGTGTTTTCATAGTCCATTTCTATATGACTGTTTATACCAATAAAATCACATTATTTAACTGAAATGCAGTCCAACTTTAAATAACAGAAAGAAAAGACACATTGGATATTACAATATCCAAAATGTCTTATCACCCAGCCCTACTTATAATTATTTTGCAGTATCAATGTGCTTAATGGACAATATACTGTATAGATGGATCTGTCACTGAAAAAGACAACACCTAAGAGTGTAATATTGAATTGAGATACATACCATGTGAGGCAGGCGATGTCTGTGCACGAGCGTGAGGAGGAATGAGTGTGGAGTTCAGCTGGGGCTGGATAGACAGCTCTGAGGAGAGAGAGAGAGAGGCAGCTTTAATGACACAGAAAACACTTTGGGTGCAGTGAGACACTGAGTGAAGGTCTTTAGATTGAGTGAAGGTCTTTAGAGGACAACAGGGCTGCATGATTTGGGAAAGAAACGACAAATTGCGACTACTTTGACTGATAGTGCATCGGCGAGGGAGACTATATTAAAACGATCATTGTGTGATTTGTTTTAAGGACAGATCGTAACCAAACAAATGTCTGTTAGGTAAGCCGAACATCGCTGCAAATCACTGATCATTTACTCAAGTTGAACTCATTTACCCTTTAACAAATATTATTTTAATTTAACTGTTATTTAGATTCATGATGTGACCATCTATGTTTCCTGAAGTTAATGAATTGCTCTTTTTACTGCACTGTTAGCGTACAGTTTTATTATTATTGCGATTTGAATAGTGCACTAGTCGTTACTGCAATTTGAATTAGATTCCAATTAATTGTGCAGCCCTTTAGGACAAAATCCAAGACACTCAGAGGAGCTGAAACAGAAGCAGAGTGACGTGGGAGGGGGGGGGGGAGAGAGGAGAGGAGGAGAGAGGAGAGGAGATGAGATGAGAGGAGAGGAGGAGAACTGACCGACGGGACTGAAGTTGAAGAGGAGCGGCAGTTCTCGCCCGCTGGGCAGGCGGGTGTTGGGCTGACGGAGCTCATCGAAGAAGGCGTGCGAACACGCCTCCAGCGGAGACAGCCGGGTCACCGGCGTGTACTCCAGCAGCCGGGAGCACAGAGCGATGGCCTCGGGGGGCGTGCGAGGCTTAAACACCTGACAGGGGAGAGAGAGTCAGAGAGACACAGGGTTATTTAGATTCAAGGCAAGGCAAGTTTATTTATAAGGCACCTTTCAACACAAGGCAATTCAAAGTGCTTTACAAACATGAAAGACATTAAGAAACAGGTTATAAAATGGCATTTAAAAACACTCATTTAAAAGCAAAGATAATAGAGTGCCACAGTGTCGCGTCCTAAAACCCGGAGGTAAGTTAGCATTTTCACCACTTCCTGTTCCCTCGTCTCAGAGCCAATGGGATCTCTCCATAGGATTTTGGAAAATAGCTGGAAATAAGGTCTGTGGTTGAAACACATTTAAGAGACGGATCACGTTTTGTTCTACGACATTAAATCCATCAGCAGTGACCCCACTGGTGATTTTTGAAGAGTTGACGTGTCTGAGAAACGATGGTTGTTACCAAGTGGCTGAATAGGACTACAGAAGTTGTCCAGGCCGTTGTACGTCATTACGCCGAACACGTAAACACTCCTCTAAGTTTGTTAGCCCTGTTCTGCTTGAAAGCAAGTACCTGCCTCCTGCAAACTGTTCAAACAAACACTTCAACTTGCGCCATTTAGAATCTGTATGTTTGAATATGGATCTTAAGTTGGCGTGACGTTGAAGCAGCGACCCTGCTGTAGTTCGTTTATAGCATAACGTTAGCATTTTGCTTCTGGCGATTAGATTTATGATTAGAAAATTATAAAAGATGGGTAGACATGTGGATATTATCCGACTGAACAAAGCGTGATCCGTCTCTTAAATGCGTTTCAACCACAGACCTTATTTCCAGCTATTTTCCAAAATCCTATGGAGAAATTGCATTGCTTTTTTGCCGAAGGAACCGGAAGGAGTTTACTTCCGGGTTTTAGGACGCATCACTGTGGCACTCTATAAAACATGAATAACAAAGGTACATGCATTTAAGTGACAGTGCAGTGTGAGATACACACATCTGAAATGTTTAGCTCTGACTCAATCATTGCTCACTTTTTAGCAGAAATAGTTTCTTTTCAGAAAGTGTTTCATGCTAAACAATCCCCCCTTTTGAAAATTCTAACCCTAACCCAATATTCAGAAAATTCTACGGATCCTGGTCATATTTGTGTCGCATATAAAATGTATTTGCTCCCAGACATTCATGTGGCTTGCTAGTACACACACACACACACACACACACACACACACACACACACACACACACACACACACACACACACACACACACACACACACACACACACACACACACACACACACACACACACACACACACACACACACACACACACACACACACACACACACACACACACACACACACACACACACACACACACACACACCACACACACACACACACACACACACACACACACACACACACACACACACACACACACACACACACACACACACACACACACACACACACACACACACACACACACACACACACACACACACACACACACACACACACACACACACACACACACACACACACACTAAAGTACTATTGATTGTTACTATTAGGCAAAAAACTTGCTTTATTTACAGTCAGTCAATTTCTCTGTTCAACACTGCAAATAAATCATACTGGGGAGCAGCATCAGTTTACTCGTATGTAGATATAAACATGTTCCTGTTTTTGTATGGTTCCTACATACGTTTATTTTTCCATAAAGAGCAAAAACAACTTCAAGCTGATGTTTGGATAACGGCTATCCATTAATATTCTGCTGCAGCCGGGACGTACCTTTGTCCAGGGGTGTGCTTTGATCTGAGGGAATTTGAACTCTGTGTAGTTCGGGTTCATCTCCCGGATCTGCTCCCTCGTTGGTGTCCCAAGGACCTGAAGCACACGAAGGAAAATATTAATATGAATTACAATCATTGGCGTGTCCTTCAAAATGTGGAGAAGGGGTTTTAAATGTGGAGCGTAACAAAATGTATCCTTTGTTATATTAAGTGTAAAGCTTGCATTATCTTTCCAGGGCTACTGTTCTTTATTGAATACTATCTGTGTTGAAATATAAGTACACATGCATTGACTGGGGAGGTATCAATGAATGTTTTACTATCAGAATCACAAAATACTTTATTTAGTCGGGTTGGATTTTGATTACGCAGCGCTCCAATTTAGAATAAATTCAAATAAACAAACCCACAAAAAACTAAGTAAACATTTCACTGTGTTAATATATTTTTCACATTTTCTATAGTATTGATAGAAGTTGTTTATTTTGGCAACTATTAGGTGACATCTCCTCAGGTACTTCTAAGCAGTACATAAGACCAAAGAAAATGTATAATTAATAAATGCAATCTGGACAAGGATAAGCAAAACTAAAATGGATTGTTAACCAAATGAAAATTAGTAATCTACCAGGTTGAATAGCTAAGTATAGCCTGTTTTCAACCACATTTCCAGCCGTTTCCTGACACCCAAAGCCAACACTGATAGTAGTTTGGATTCCAAACTTTCCTCCATGTCTCCTTTCATCTTGCCCCGTGCATCAGTCGGCGTTGTGCCAGTGTCTGTAGTCTTCCTCTCTTTACCTTAATGATCTCTACGAGCTGGTCCACCCCGCTGTCCCCGGGGAAGATGGGCTGGCCCAGCAGCAGCTCGGCCAGCACGCAGCCGGCCGACCAGATGTCGATGTTGGACGTGTAGTCGGTGGCTCCAAAGATGAGCTCCGGGGCGCGATAGTACCGCGAGCAGATATAGGAAACATTCGGCTCCCCCCGCACTAGCTGCTTCGCACTACAAGAGATAAGAGATATATATATAGTTAGTGGTGGAAGAAGTATTAAGATATTTTTAATAAGTAAAAGTACTAATACAACACTGTAAAAGTTGTGCATTGGTGTATTAGTTTATTACTTTTTTACGCTGCTATGGACAATCTTGCACTAATGTACATTTCCAAAGATATTGAAGTGACTGTTATTTTGTATATATTGATTGTTGTGTTTTCATCTTAATGTTTCATATGTATAAATGTGTCTGTTGATTGTATATAGGATACACATGTTTTATACATATTTGTATTTTTGTATTCAGGATTGTGGGAAACGGTATTTCGATCTCTCCGTCTGTACAAACAATTAAGTGCTGCATTGGAAATGTTACTGAAGTAAAACACAAGTACTCAATATTAACAAAAACTAAAAATCAGTTTGTTTGTAGATGCTAACGAATTTTGATATAATTGGCTAATTGACTAATGGACAACGCTGTTCTCGTATACACCGTCTTTACAAGGTTTGTATATATATATATATATACACACTTCAATCTCATATATAGTAAAGTAACTTAAAACTAAAGCAGATTTTTATTAAAGGAGAGGTGTCATGGCCATTTCCACTGATCATAATTCCATTGTTGAGGTCTACTAGAATAGATTTATACTGTGCATTTTTCCAAACTCACATTGGTTTCTCATACAGCATCTCTGTAAACTACGTGTATTCACTGAATTTCACTCTCTGCCTTTAACGGCTCGTTGTAGCTCCAATAGCTCCAGCCCCCACCCTCCCTGTGAGCACAGTGTGCTCTGATTGGTCGGGACGTTGTGAATCGCGCTGAGCTCCGTGGAGGTGTGGTTTCCTTGTTTAGCGATACACAGCCAAACACAGCCAAACTCATCCTGAGCACACGCAAAGTCACAGCCGAAGTAAAAACAATAAGTGTGGCTTGATATTGAGTAAGAAAAAGGTTGATAAACGCTGTGAGAATGGGTCTGCAGAGAGAATTTAGCCGCGATCCCAACTGTCTGTTATCAGCCTGCAGCCAGGGAGGAGAAATCAGCAGAGCTGCCTGTGTGTGAGGAAGTCCGTGGATTGGTCAATTTGGACCAATCAGCGGGGGCTTAACGTAACGGCTCCACGGATTGGAGAGAGAGAGAGAGAGAGAGAGAGAGAGAGAGAGAGAGAGAGCGAGAGAGTGAGAGAGAGAACGAGCGAGAGAGTGAGAGAGAGAACGAGCGAGAGAGAGAACATGTACCTTAAACTAGCATGCTTGTTTGAAGCCAATGCATTAGCACTTGCAGCAGTTTGGCTTATTTAAAGATAATGTACTTGCAGGACTCTTGCTGCTTTGAGCTTGTATCGTGGTCATGGTTGAATGCACTTATTGTAAGTCGCTTTGGATAAAAGCATCAGCTAAATGAAATGGAAATGTACGTAAAAGCTACAAGGCTGGTCAATTCAGAAAATGATATCCTTTTACTGTAATGCAGCTTTTAGAACCAGGAAAAGAAACAGCTAGAATATCACGGTGTTCAAAATAAGAGATGATATCTAGTCGGATATGACCATGACACCCCGACCTGAACCTTCATTTCCTTAATTTGTTTTCACAAAACCACAGCATGTCAAACGAAGACAGAGAGGTGACAAGGACTTATGACAGAGATTCAGAAAAAGATGGCTACACAAACCCTTCTTCAATTCCCTCTTATTTGTGTCTACTGATTAATGGACACTGTGTTAGGTAGTTGTTTAGTATCAAGTTAGCTAAAAGCTTGTAAGGCAGATCTGTTAGTAGTAATGTTGAGTTAGATACTCTGTTAGACAGTTGTCAATAGCAAGTTAGCTAGTTGTCTATATTACGCAGTGTCTTAGTAGTTAAGTTAAGGTATGTTAGGCAGTTGGTTAGCAATATTTTAAAGTTGGCTCTTATATTAGACAGTGGGTTAGTAGTAATTTAGCTAGTAACCAATGTGAGGCAGTTGGTTTGTAGTAATGTTAGGTTAGAAATTCATTAGACAGTTAGATATGTTAGAAAGTTAGTTAGGTTAGCTAATATATTGGGCAGTTAGTCAGAAGCAATTTTAGGTTAGCTAATATATTGGGCAGTTAGTCAGAAGCAATTTTAGGTTAGCTAATATATTGGGCAGTTAGTCAGAAGCAATTTTAGGTTAGCCGGTATGATGGACAGTTAATTGTAGCAAGTTAGCTAAAATGTCAGGAAGTTGGTCAGAAGTAATGTTAAGTTAGCTATTGCGTTAGTCAGTGAGTTAGTAGCTGGTTAGCTAATATCTGTTAGAAGCTTATAGCTAAGCTAATACCTTATGTCATTTGGTTTGTAGTTATGTTAGGTTAGCTAGTATGTTAGACTGTTGCTAGACGAGTAGCAAAATAGCTAGTTAGAAAGTTTGTAGCTAATCTCTTAGACAATTGGTTTAGTAGCCTAGTAAATAAGCTAGTATTTAGACAGTTGGTTAATTAGTTTGCTTATATATATATTTGCCGGTTAGTGCCAAGTTAGTTACTATGTTCAGCAGTGAGTAGAAGGTAAACCCCCCCCTTTCCTCTTTATTATATATAATTGTTTTGTCTTTGTATTGTTTGTTTATTTATTTTTGTTTTGTCCTGTTAGTCTGTACAACCCTCTTACATTTTGGCTACATGGTCTGTTTTGGTTATAATTGTGGTTTGAATATTGTACGCCTTCAAGTGAAGATCTTCTATGTATGGTTTGTCAATTGATGTTCAATAGTAGAGACTAAGCTGAACACTAGTAGCTTTGAACTGTTCAATCTAACCTATCAATGTTGGAGCCTGGGACCTAAGATTGTCATCGTCATAACTACACTATAGCTATGTACGTATGACTAATAAAAGCCTTGAACCTTGAAATGTATTTTCTATGTGTCTTCAATAAAAAAATAAAATAAGATGGCTACACCAACAGACAGCTAAGTAAACACAGACACACAGAGACACAGACTGTCACAACAATGCACAGGATGATGGGAGACAGACTTGATGTCCAGAGGCAGAGTCTGGTACTGACCTGCCAAAATCACAGAGTTTGAGGATGGCCGTCTCCGGGTCCACCAGCAGGTTCTGGGGTTTGATGTCTCTGTGACACACGCCCTGGGAATGGATATAAGCCAGACTGCGGAACAGCTGGTACATGTACACCTGAGGGGGGGGGAGAGGGTTAGCATCAACTCAGACAGAAACATACAGATAAACCAGGAATAAAAAGCAAAAAAGAGCTGTCAGGTGTTCCCCTTGTTTGCATGTGAAGTCAGGTGACTCATGACTCACAGGGAGGCTCCAGATCCCTATCAGAGTTCAACAAGGTACATTCACGCCTTATTTAAACATTTTTAATACCACACTGGATGCAATGTAATACCTCTTGTTTCTATAATACTGGTCAAAGTATTGAAGTGTGTTGGAAAGCTTGTAGGAAGCTTGAATGAGTGGTGTTGGGATAATTGATAATTACCGATATTAAAATAAATACAAATGTATTCCATGTTGATAATACACCAATGATAATGTTGTGTAAATATTTCCCAATTTTTCTTTGTCTCCTAAATGCATAACAGCTGAAAAATTGACAAAAAGCACAATAAACCAATTTACCTTTAAAACAAATTCAAGTTTTCTGACTAGTTGATAGAATTGTAATACTTTGGCAAGAATCAGTGGCGGACTGGCCATCGGGACGTTTGGGATGGGCCAGTACCGAAGTGGGCCGGTCGGACAAATCACTAGAACCCCTCCCACCCCCCCGTTGACAATTTACTACAAATGTTCTATTACTTCCACGCACTGTATAACATGTTCTAATAAATGTGTTGAATATTTAATTCATTCATTAATGCAATCTGGACCGATAATTGGCAGAAAATGGATTGCTTAACCAATTGAAATGTAATTAATTCCATTGAGAACAATGAGCTTCCCATGTCCTCTTCTCCATAAAATTATATACGCTCCTACGAGCACATAGTGTAACAAACTCAAAGGTTTATAGATATATAACAGCTCCTTAAAGCCTGCAATTGGATGCAAAAATACTCAAATGACTGCCTACAACATGCAAGAGACAATATCTTAGACTTCAACAACTAACAAGCAAGACTTTCCTGTTGAATTTTAAAGAGTTTTCAGGATCTACCAATACCCACTTAATTAATTGCCTTGTATACATTCAGATACTTTAATGTCATTTCCCTTTGGACTGGAAGTCTCGTGTGACCTTAGCTGACCCGAGCGAAGGCAGTGGTTCCTGAAATAGCATTATAAATGGCACAGAAAGCAGGAAGTAGTTGAAGTAAGAAGTATTGCTTTGAGTTGTTCAGACTTATGCTTAAACTTTGCTAATTTCTTGTGAAAATAAATCACTAAATACACTTTGATGAGGACCAAGATAACATGTTTGAACTTTTGGAACTACTGAGCTGAAGCTTAGCTGACTTTAGTTGGGAAACTGCATTACAAATTAAAAATCTTACACACCATCTGGCTCTATAATACAAGTTTGTATTTTTTTTTGGCAGAGGCAGGAGCATCTGTGTGTGTCTGTAAGGTTTCTCATCACACACCAGTCACATCAATTTGTGCCCTAATTTTGTTTTCTGGATGCAGTGTTGAAAGAAGCAGCTGTGTGACGTCTGCTGCAGCCCGCAGTGGCATGATTTTTTACAACAAAATAACATTAGGGGGGCAAAAACCCCCCCAGAAGATGTACGACTAACCCCTATTTGACATTTGTCTAAACATCCTAGGTCAATGGTGATGTCCTTGTGTAAAAATGGCTCTCACTAATAAGTCGGCAGCTATTAAATGTGCCTGTGGTATGCCGACAGAAAGCATCTTAATATGACAAATCACCGCCATCACCATTATCTCGCCATTATTACCCACATGATGCAGTGACACAGATTAAAAGATGATTGCAGAGAAAATGATGAGTGAAGGACGCTGTTTAAAAAGGTCGAAGAGGAGGACAGGGGTGAGGAAGAGGGGAAACAATGAGAGACACGGTGAAAACATTGAGTCCCAGGGGACGGGAAGAGATGGCACGTTGAGATAGAAGTGTGGAGCTGGAGGATGGAGGGATGACAGCGCAGAGAGAAAGTGTGTGTGTGAGGGAGAGATCAGCATGCATCTCCGAGCCGTGGGGGAGCAGCAGGCTGAGGAGGGGAAATGGGCCATGAGACAGCTATAATGTCCTCTGCTGCTGCAGACACAGTAAACACACAAACACTCTCTCCGAAATGAGCACCCTTTTAGACAGGGAGCCAAGTGTATTGCAAACAGATGAATTCCCTTGGGACCACCTTTCCCTTTCTGCTTCTATAATCCTTAAACAGTGAGCTGAGGCAACAGGAACATACTCGATTGCTTGTTACATCCTCAGGCAATTACTGAAGAAATGTAGTTTCCTTAAATACGACCTTAAGTAACGGATGAAGCTCAAATCCAAACATTAGGATGTAAGTATCATATATTCCATGTGATGTCGCAGAGTGTGACATAAGGTCTCTATTTTAGAAAGACGTAAAGCAGTAAGCACACAGATCTTCTGCCAAAGACGATACATTCTCCAACTTTTAAAGCAAAAGGCTTTTAAGCAGAAGTACTGTATCTGTCTTGTTTGGCAGTCTGGGTGTCAGGGGTTCCCAAAAACGAGTGAATGCACTATGTTAAATTACAGCTAAAGGGCATTTCAGATGTATTAATCCCACACAAAACCAGTGATATCCATTCATTCCTGTTACTTTTGGATAGATAAACAGACAGGGGTTAAGACCTCTGCAAGCTTTGTGGACTTCTTATGATGACTTTGACTGTAGTCAGAATGACCAGACAGTTTATTTGCCCCTATGATTAGAACAGCTTGTGTTCCCTTGTGAGAATGTAAGTATTTAAACCCTGAATAACTGACTTGAATTAACCTTTTAATGCTTATAGTGGCATGGTGGAAGACGTGCCTTTGTGCACACCAAGCAGTGTGTGTGTGTGTGTGTGTGTGTGTGTGTGTGTGTGTGTGTGTGTGTGAATATGTTTTGTGTGTACTGACCTTAACATAGATGATGGGGATGGTGGTCTTTGCCTTGTTGAAGTGCCGAGCCACCCTGTACACGGTCTCGGGAACGAAGTCCAGCACCAGATTCAAATACACCTCATCTTTCTGAAAAGGAGGGGGGGAAAGGACAAAGGTTGTTTAATTATAGGTGGAAAGAAAAAAGGGATGTATAAAACCAATTTAATAAAATGTGTTGTGTGGTACATGGGGGGGAGTAATTAGGCAACAAATAAATACTATTAGTTATCAGACTGCTTTTAAAAGGACATAATGAAATATGTATCTCATACTTTGGACTTATTTTCTTAAAGGTCACCAATCATGCTATTTTTAGGCAATAGCATAAGGCGCTTTCACACCGCAGTACTTTTCCCACAAAGGTTCATCAGAACTTAGTTCATGAGAACTCTTTAGTTCTCATGAACTAAGTACAGATCGCGTTCACACCGGAATAAGTCCCTGGGGGAGGATTAGGCAAATGAAGCCGCTGACGTCACTTCTTCTTCTTCTGCTGCTGCTGCTGCTGCTTTGGGTTTACTGGCAGGCTGCAAACCACTTCACGGTGTATACTGCCACCCGAAGTCCCCGGCCGGAAGTCCCCGGAGTTGGGGACTGGCTTCAGTGGAAGCTGCTGGGACTCCCAGCAGCTTCCACTGAAGCCTTCCGAGTAAATCGCCAGAACGCCGACACCTCCTCATCACTCCACCGCTCCCATGCTTTCTTTTGTGTTGCCATAAGTTAGTATCTCTGCGTTTGTGCGCTGGGCTAATGCTAATAATGCTAATGCGAGGATAATAAAATGGCAGCTTCACAAAACTTTTTGGGAGTTTCACGGGGCGTGGTTTGCAATCCGCCCAGCCAATCAGAAATAGGAACCTTTTGCTCTCTAGCAGGGACGGAAAAGGGGGTAAAAAGGTTCTCATGAACTAATTTTAGTTTCGATTTTTTTGGTGTGAACACGACATTTCGGAACTATAGCGGAACTAAAGTGGGAAAAGTACTGCGGTGTGAAAGCACCTATAGGGTCTCAGATATATAAAAAACATGTCTATGAAGTGTTTTGCTCAAAATACCAAACAGATCACCCATTCTAGCCATGCCTCATATCCCTCTATTTCACTTCCTGTTTCAAAAGTGCTGATTTGGGGTATAAAGCAATAAAAAAAAGAGGCAAAAGTATTTAGTTTGTGTAGTGTTAAGTTCACAGGGTATGGATCAAAAGCTCATGTTTTCTTAGGTGCAGATACATTTAACCTGTTAAGCCCGAGAGACCCCGGTACCGGGGCACTCCCGCAACATCTTGCAGGAAACAGTGTCTGAGGGCATGTTCATTTAATAAAACTATGAATGTTTTATATCCATGTAACGGGAAGAAACTCATCTAACTGATCATTTTTATTTATTTTTCAAAATAAAACCCACAATGCTAACGCTGAGCCTCTGAAGTAGCAACGAGCGAAAAATGCTAACAGATTACTGCACCGAAATTCACTCACAAAACCTTATTATTTATCTTTGCTGCACATCCAACACATCGTTTCACATCGTGAGGTGACACAGAATCGATGGGTACATACATTATCACTCAATGATACGAACTCGCGACTTTATAAACAAAAACAGACATCAAAACATGTGGCGCTAGGTAGCTAAAAACGCTAACATGGCTTAACTGTGTCGTTGTCTGGTCAAAACTGGTCTTCAATGGCATTAAAACGATAAAAACGCTGCTGAAGTTAATCCATAGGTTAATCCAATGTGTCTGTGTCCCTTTGAAATGATTTCTGATAATCCATAAGCAATAAACCTGCTTTTCCGTTTCCAGATGTCAGAGCTAGAGTATAGGTTCGCTCTGATGCAAAACTGCATGCGCGAAGCCCCCACCTTTTTTTTGTACCATGTTAGTGAGTGGGGAGATTCCCCTCGATTCTATTGGCTCTAACGGTCAGAAAGAGATCACCAAAATCGACCAATGGGTTCCAGAGAACCGGTAATCACCCAAATCACCTCAGAGGTGGAGTTTTCTTTGCTAAATCTCTCTAAAAAGGTCAAATGTCACTTGTTTTGCATCAATCTTGATACAGGGTACTTATTATATGTTGTACTTTGGATTCCTAAAGCTTTTAGTCTACCTTACCATCATCCAAGGGTAGTTTTCACTATAAGTAAAAAATAATTTTTGGACGGACACTATAATTTACAGTTTTTTTTACTATGTTCAATCTGAATTTTCTTTAAAATAAAAAACATCTATAGTGTTCTGACTTTTCTTCATCCAACTCACAGGTTTATCATTACTTTGAGAAAAAAGATTATTAATTTTCCCCTTTTAGAAGGGAAGATATGGTCATTTGTTCTGGGAATGTCATTTTCGAGCCTGAGACCTGAAAAACAGGCTCAGGGCTAAACAGGTTAAGAAAACCACAATTATAAGCCAACAATTCATCAAAAGAGCTTGAACCTGTAAACCGTTAAGTAAAGAGAGTGGAACTCAAAGTACAATAAGACCAGGATCAACTTGTCTGAAACGTGTCTATGAGTCATCACTGATGCATGCTGGGTGTGGAGGGAGAGTGCTTCGTCTAGAAACCTGATTCATGCTGCATTAAAACGTCACGTCAGTGCGTACACACCTTCTCTCCACTGGAGTAGAAGAAGTAACGTAGCCTCACAATGTTGCAGTGGTCCAATTTCCTCATAATTTGCAGCTCCCTATTCTGTAATGAAGAAAGAAAAGATAGGACTCATTACAAACATGCACAGGTAACATTGTTTTCTTAATCCATAACAAAAGAGTATTTAAACAAATCCATTACCACTTCTTTGTAGGTGCAACTTTAACAGTAATGATCTTTTGAAGTTTTCGAATAGAACGAACATTACACATACATAAAACGGTCAGTCTAGGTGGGAGATACAGTGTACAATCAAATTATTAGGCATGTAAATAAACACAGGTCAGTATACAGATGATACAGGGATAACAAAGTACAGAAATCGTCAAGAAATAGGAAAGAATATGACGTGAGGTACTACACTTTATAATCGTATTCCCGTTGACCCCCTCCCCGCCCTGGTCTTTGGTTTTATTGATCATTACCAACATTCTTTTTCAAAAACTCCATGAAGCACCCCCAAACAGTAATGACCTGGTTAGTTTAAGCTTCTCTAAACATACCTTGAACCTCTTGTCTTGGAGAACTTTCTTAATGGCCACCATCTCCTGGCTGTCGATGAGGCGAGCCTGGTAGACCACCCCAAAGGAGCCATTTCCTATAACCTTTATGTCTGTATAAGAGACTTCCTGTGGGCGGTCGGGGCCCTGGCCAGGTGTGGCTACCACCGTCGTCACCTTGCCACTGTCTCCTGTGGGCAGAAAACACGCCTTGTTAGAAAAAGCCAAAATGACAATCAAGTTACATATGTAAAATAGTTCTCCATCTGTGTTTTTAAATGTTTGTTTTACTTTTATGTATGCACCACGACACCAAGTCAAATTCCTCGTACGTCTCAACCTACCTGGTAATAAACCCGTTTCTGATTCTGATAATGTGAAAAGTATGGATATTTTTGTAATAAAAAGACCAGTATTTTCTTTGATGAACAGAAGTTTAGACGAGTGAGAAGTCAAGTGAAATGACCCTCTACAGTTCGGCTATTAATCCAGTTTCCCTGAGAGAGAGATTTAACGTCTCTAAATGGTTGTGACCAATCTGGTGGCTCCCCAGACACACACTGGCTGCTGGTAATGAGCTGCTGATACTTCACACAACAATTTCCCGCTCCCCACTGAGTGAAACCAGCTCCAACCTCTTTATAAACGGGAGAAACACATATGGTGCAGCCCGACAGAACTTATGGTTGTGCAATGCATCTCATTTTATTGTCAATTACTGTATTGGCTTCTAATGATTATCACCAAAAAAAGAATCGGAATGAAATGACTATTGCAACATAACGTTTCGCTATGGTGCTCTCGTTTTGTCTTGTGTTATAAATCCAGCACACCTCTTGCTGGGCAGAGACACCGCTCACTGGGCCTGGCTCTCCTCTGGGAGCTGATTGGCCGACGCCCGGCAGATACACTCTTGGTTCGAGGTCGGCTTGGAAAGGGCCAGAGGCGGCGCCGCGGTGACTAGCAGGGATTGCAGGTTTAACCTGTGTCTCTGCGTCAATTACAGTTTCAGCTCAAAACCTCTGCATTCTCAATCACCTCAACGTCCCCATTGCAATCATATACATATACCCTGTACCCATACAACAGTTAAATATCTACACATTTATGGATACATTATAAAATAGTAAGATATAGGTTGACTAGGATAGGGTTAGGCTTATGTTTGATATAGGTTGATTTGCAGATTATATTTTCTTATCAAATACCTTTGTAGGGTTTCTTTCACCAAATATTTACACAATGAGATTTTTGACCATTGGTCATCAGGAATGTGTATTCATTGACTAAGTGGGTAAAAGCAAATAAAAGCTATAACAATCTCATAAATTCAGAAAATGACATCACTTTATATTGGGAGGGATGAAACCCTCTTTAATGGTCACACATGCAGAGCACACGGCACACAGCACACAGTGACATTTGTTCTCTGCTTTTAACCCATCCTAGTACCAGGAGTCTAGTACTAGGAGCAGTGGGCAGCTATTGTACAGCGCCCGGGGAGCATTGTAATTTCATGTAATTAAACTTATAAAACCAGTAAAAAGACACCACCTACGCTATTACAATATTATATTATCTGAGACGCTATCTAGTCTCGTATCAGGGTATCAATATAATATCAACACATCGCCCAGCCGTAGCTATAACGGCCCGTCCACACGGCGGCGTGCGTTGAAGCTTGCCGGCGGGGGGGGCTGAAACTCGACCAACAACCAATCACATGAATCTCCCGCCCTGGACACACAAGCACGCGGTTTGATTGGCTAGAGCTTGTACTGGCATATGATTCGATTGGCTGACGCTTCCGCCGAAGCTTCAAAAGTTGAACATTGCTCAACTTTTGCAGCGAGCAACGCTTCTGAAGCTACGCTTCGCTCCCACAATGCATCACCCCATTCAAAGTGAATGGGCAGAAGCATTGAAGCTTCAACGCACGCCTCCGTGTGGACGGGCCGTAAGTGTTTCTTAAGGAGGTAAAATACAGGTAGAGATATTCTTATTATTTATGACAGAGTATTTGTCCGTGTGCAAATCAGGCAAAGTGAGATGTTTAAGATCTGACAGCTCTCGTTAGGGTCAAGTTGCTGCTCAGTGTTTGTTGCGCCTGTGTTGGGTCAAGACTGATTTGACAAATCGGCACCAGGAGCAATGACACTAGAAGGGGAAGAACAGCAGAGAAGAGGCCCATTGCCAAAAGGCTTGTCAGAGCCTGTGATAAAAATGATGTGGACAGTAGCACACCCAGAAGTGCTCCTATTTCCTGAGCTTGCTCACTTCGCCTGTCTCAACAGGACCCCTCCTGATCTCTAGTAGGTCTCCGAGTCTCAAAATGGAGTCAGACAATGAAGCATTTTGGGCTCTCCCATGAATTGACCAAAAAAACAAGACAGTATTTTGGCTTCATCAACTGCTATTTCTGTCTGTATAAAAAAATATAATCATAAAACCAAAATAAGCTAACCAATTGACTCATGTGGACAAAAGACAACTGTATAATTTGGTATTTTTGCAATTTTCTAGCCTGAAATGTATCAAGGTTGTTAGTTAACGGCCGATAGCTTATCCACATGATTGGCCTACATCCGACCCCCCCCCCCCTCAGGGAAGCGCGAAACATTCATCTTTAGAGATCAGTCACTTTGTGGTTCCTGCAAATTCCTGTATCCTCAAAACAATGTTCCTCTGTTTCTCCTTTTAGCATCACTTTCACACTCTTTTTTTAAACAAGTTAAGTCAGAGGGGAGCACATTAAATATGGAGCAGCTGTGGCATGATAGTGCCTTGAATAATGAATGCAAAGATGAGCACTTTGCCCAGCTGTCAGTGAATCGCTTTGGTTTCTCATACGTCAGCACACGCCTGATGAGTAAGAGAAATGGGATGAGCAGAGTGACGAAATCACACCCACACTAACAAGCAATTAGCTTGGAGCACCTTTGGAAGTGTAAAACCCAGGCACACTTTTAACTTGATGAAAGTATCCGCAATTGCATGATAAATTGCAACAAGTACTTTATCATTAGTGGACACCTCGCCTGATGAGGGATTTACTCTGGGTGTGGCTTGGATAAATCACTCCAAAGCTATTGGAGCCTTAATCCATACGCCTAAAGGTTTCCCCTCCTCCGTAATATAAGATGCTTTAACTGACCATACATCAAACATGATCACATTAAATACAAATAACTACATTTGTTGATCAGGAACCTTAAGTTAAGCAGTTCACGTCCACATTTAGCCCCCAAACAGACGCTCTTGCAATGCACTGATCCTACTTTTTCCCTTCAATACCTCAACTCAACCGGATTAGCACTTGGCCTTGACAGATATCAATTGCTGATAATGTACTCTCTTTTGCCTACATATCAAATCTATATACCACCCTGCGTGGATTATTTTTAAAGTGAGGTAAAATGAGGCAGGGGATTGACATGACTGCTCAGGCACCTTAATATAATAGTGATAATGACATTGATGGAGAATTTGAATTGAATGTGGATTAGTCCAGCTTCCCTGTCACAAAACTGTGGCTTAACTAAGCAAGAGTTTATTGATATAAGATGATGAATCTCATGCATATATGCTAGCTAATAACAGATTATTTGTCACTTTACATTGATCGTTAACAACCTAAAAGCTTTGATTTGCAAAATAATGTATCTCTGGTCAGGCTTAGCTGATCTCTGTCACCTCTTGATTTAAATGATGACATTAAATGTTTGTCAATATCGTCAAAGACACCATTGACATCATTTTTTTATTTCTGTTCTCAGACTGATTTAATTGTTGCTTGTTAACGCTACCCGTTAATGAAGAAAGGTTATTCCTTCACTGCTGCAGCAAAGTCATTGATTAAATCACTTTAACATGCTGCCAAGTCATCTGACAACAATAAATAGAGGTTAATAGTGACATCTGTCTTGTGTGATTGGCAGTATTGGCACAATCGCTGAGAGCAGAGGTTGCAGAAAGTGACCTTATTAACATTGCTGCTGCTGCACAATATCTAACTATGTCCGAGCAGGCAAAGTGCCTCAAGCTCGGTTTTTCCCATGCACAGTCAAATGTGGAGCCCGGGGTTTTCGGATGCATCTCTTACAGAAGATGCCTTAGTTTTGGGGTGCAAAAATAGACACTTTAGTCTGGCCAAAAGGCAAAAAGGAAGAGATATTTTCAGAGCTTGCCAGTTAGTGTTCATTTAGTCTAAAAGAGCACTTTTATTGAACTTCTGCTGGGCCCAGGCAATCAAGTAAAATGATTTTAGAGAGTGAAAACTAAAACTAGGAAAAAGAGAGCATAAAATAAAAAGCAATGTATGTGAATTAGGGTTTTGGTAATCAGGTAATCAACCTGATTGAATTTTCTTTCAACCTGTAAAATGTGTTTTGGCCAAGAAAGTGCCAGCGATGCGTTTGCACCGTCACAGTCCCTCTTGCTGAGATGACAGCGATGCTTGTAAAAGCGAGCCACCCAACCCATTATGAGTCAGTTATGGGTTACAGTTAATCTCTTTGTTTGCTTTTAAAGAGTTATAATTCGAGGCAATTTGGTTTTTTATCTATAAAAAGGCTGATAGGGAAAGGGAATGGAAATGATTTCATTTTGAAGTCGGCAGAACATAATTAAATGTTATGTGCCTGTTTATGCACGGGTCTTACTGGACTTAATTTCTATGAAATAAAATGTAGGCAATAAGCAAATTAATTTCCAATTAAAATGGTAATAAATATGAATGCCCCAACCACAATCTTTATTTGACCGGCATATTATTATTATTATAATAGACACAGATAATATTTCACTAGAATGTCTCTCATTTCTCAGGGACCTTTAAATCTTCCAGGAAGGGAAACCATTTTTAAATGGAAACTGTGTGAATAGAGCAAATCACCTGATGGAGAACTGCTGATGGACTGCATGTACTAACCTACAAGCTAAGCCTTACTACACAGCAGCTTAAGACAACTTTGACTTTCATTCATTGTCTTTGTTATTTCAACTGTTCTTAGAATTGATTATTAAATCAAAATCAGGTTTACTTGTCAGGGGCCAAATAACTGCATTTCCCCCCCTATTTAAACAAAAACATGATATCAAACGCAAAAGTTGTGACACCATTTTCTTTAGTCTTTCCATGCATGTTCTTTGGAAAACCTCTGTCCAACCCTGCTTATCTTCAGCTCACTGCTACATGACCCCTGAGCATTCTGCATGTTCCTGTCATCACATCAGTAAAACAACTGGAGGGACTTTGCTGTTGGCAGAGCAGGGTTTCTAGTAGGGGCCTCAAAATGGTGAGCATATTAACCATCAGACAGGCTACTTAAGAGAATAATAGCTTCATCTAAGGTGTACAGAAATGTACTACAATGTAGAACTTCATCTTTAAAGGACGCCAACCCAGTTGAAAAGGCAAAGAGGCAAAACAAGGTTTACCAAACTGTTTCCACCACACTAAACTAGAATTCTCACTTTCTTTCTGAAAGATGGCCTAGTATGGACATAAGTACTGTTCCAGCTGTTTAAATCTGTGCATTGATTCTTTCATTATGCACCAGTGTAGGCATCAAGATGAGTTGTGACATTAGGTTAGGTTAGATATGGTTGCCATATGCTTATACATTATAATCTGGAACTCTTTGGTATATTTCCACTGATTTAAATGTCCACTCCTGCAGGCTATCACACGACGTTTGGTATCGCTACCCTAGTCTGGCAAAAAAGCTCTGTTCAACATGAGACTGGGCCGAGGACGACGCCTAAAAAGTTAGACTGGATCATTTAAACCTACTCTTTACAAATGTTAGCAGGCTAACTAGCTTCCACATCTGATATTAATGACGAATACATTTGACCAACGGCTTACACCAACTCTATTCTTGGGTTTCAATGCAAAAATAAGGGTTAGGTAATGTTGCCGAAAACATTTAAATAACATGTTTTACCTTCAAAATATGGATGGTTTAGTTCCACGCTTGCCATCAGCAGCTAACGATCATGTTAGCTATGCGATAAAAGCCCTTGATCGCAATGGTTCGTTAATGAAAAACACAGCTAACGTTAGCAGCTAGCTTAAGTTAGCTAACGAGCTAACTGCTTGCTGGCTAAGGGTTAGCTTCGCGACAATGATCGACACTAAGTACACTCCGGCACATTTATCTAAAAATAACCCTCAACCCGGGTCTTTGTAATAATATGTATATTGCTCTTGGAGTATACAAATGTAAAAAATAATACTCACTAGGCAGTTTCAGATTCCCGAAGCTCGTCGAGCTGGTTCCACTGGCTGTTGAAGCCCCAGTCTTTCCTGTCGAGCTCCCACCGGCTGCTGCTGATCCGGCACCGGCTGCAGCGGACCCGGGAGCTCCGGGAGGCTCAGCGAAGGAGCTGGTCCTGGGCCGCCCGCTGCCGCTCATATTTGTATGAACTAAAGCCGGGGCAAGGTTGGACGTTATTCGTGGCCAGACCGGCACAAACTTAAGCTATATATATGTGTATTTTAATATTCGGTATGAATATAAACTACACTTACAGCGTTCTGTATAGGTTGCCCGTCTCCCCCTTTCTTCCTCTGTAGAACGGTGATGGTGGGGGGACTGGGGAGTTGACGCACATCTACGTAAAGCGCGCAAGGGTTTCTGGGGGAATGAGTCATTGGGGTCTGAGAGTCCACACTACTGTACATTCGAGTTTAGGACGGAGATCACTGTTTTATTGCTTAATATTAGAATAATAATTGTTTGGAATATTTATTCAATTAAAAACTATGTTGGAAAACACATGAATCATGTTACCAAAATACATTTTCAATCAAAATACACAACATTATATATTTTTGTTTAGTTTAGTTTATTTCTTACGATTTTAGTGTGTACTTTGAATGAACATTTTCTAAATAGTTAGTGTAATAAGGGTAGGTGTAATAAGCTGAGGCTTCAGCCTATACTTTTAGGTCAGTGTTAATTTGCTTAGGGTTGTCACTATTTTAAAAATAATTTCTTAAATGTTAGTTGTTTTTATTTAATTTGTTGTGTTTAGGTAACTAAACTAAACTAAGTTTGAGTAAGAATGATTCTGAAAAAGGCCGGCATCCATCAACTGCAGTAAACCGAGAGAAAACTTTCCTCTGACCAAAAACTACAATGCCCAGCAGTAAAACTCGTTTATGATCGACAGTCAGCCCATCCAATCACAGACTCGGACATTTTGAGACTACCGCATTGGGCGGGACTTCGTATCACAAGAATGGAGTCGATCGGCGGGCAAACGCTTCATTTCACGCATTGAAATGACATTTTCCCACGGACATGTTTCATATTGAATTATTTCCAAGCCATACATGGTAACACGGGACTAACAGAACGGGCGTACGCTTTGTGTGACCGAAGAGGGGTGAACACACGAGGGCTCGTCCAACGAGAGTAAATGAGAGCTAAAGGGAAAGAAGGGCCCGCCGTCGCAGCCGTTGAGCTTCGGGGAAAAGTGGGTAGCGCCGCCTGACGGACCGCCGAACCGGGGAGCCGCCGTCAGGAAACCGCGGTGCCGAAAACAGGTCTGCATTATCGGAGGGAGCGCCGCCAACAGCTCTCCATATGCCATGGCACACTGTAAAGAATGATATGAATCACATTTGGAAGAAAAATCAGACAATGACTTGCAAGTTGTTAATGAGTGGCGCTCGTGTTGTTAGCATTAGAGGGCCAACGGCTATCTGGCTAACGAGTGCGATGTTTTTTCGCGGGGTTATTTAAAAATTATGAATGTAAACACTGTTGGGTCTTTTCATTGTACATACTAATAACACATGTATCGTTGAGAGTAACAGTGTTATCATGTAGGCTATTACTCGTTCGATGGCTGGTTCATAACTGCTACTTTAGTATTGTTGCTTATCATTGGTGTAAAGTAACTAAGTACATTTACTCAAGTACTGTACTAAAGTATACTTTTGAGGTACTTGTACTTATCTTGAGTATTTGCATTTTATGTTACACTTTACTTCTACTCCACCAAAACTCAGAGGTTAATATTGTACTTTCACTCCACTACAGTTACTTTTCAGATATAGATAAATGAGAAACAATATGATCAACACTTAAATACGACTTTAGCTACACATGCTACCCAGCAGTAAATTAAGTACTTTACATGAGTTCCACCTTTACCAGCAATACATCAAGTACAAGATCTGATTACTTTTTCACCCTCCGTTGCTTTAACATTGTAATGTTTTGTTTACCACAGATTTGCACCTACACTGGCCTTCTTGATGACACATGTAGTCTTAATTCATTGGACACAGCGGAGAAATTCCACATCAAGACGTCATCTTTCATCAAACCCTTGACACCAACATTAGACACACATTAATACACATAAACACCAGCATGGAGGAGCAGCAGGAGGAGACGGAGTATGTGGAGCACCAGTACATGTGCAGCGAGTGCCACGAGCTCTTCAACACCCTGGAGGATGTGCTGATCCACCAGCAGATCCACACGGGCCAAGAAGGTGATGGAGAAGGAGAGGGAGGGGAGGTCATGCACTTCGAGGGCGTCCCAGAGCTGGGGCAGACCCAGCAGTACCAGTGTCTGGAGTGTGGGGCCCTGCTGGTGAACCCAGAGGAGCTGCTGCAGCACCAGGAGATGCACATGAGGGAGGCGGGGATGGAGGTGGAGCACCAAGGTGAGAGGTCTGATTGTGTGTATTTTGAGCAATCATTAAAACGTGGATTTTGTCCAGACATTGGTTGGGATATTTTCTATTCTATTATATGTATTTATAATTGCACCATTAGGTTCTCGAAATATTTTTTTATTTTGTATTCTTTAATTAGAAGACAGTTGAGGACATTTCACCAGTTGCAATGAAATATACTTGCAGTTACAGGGAGTAGTAGACATCTGCAATAAGGGAACAGTATACTTTGAAACCCACCGCTTCTCATTGTCCTGATGTGCATCTTATACAATGTTAGGTTCTCGAGCTATTTCATTTAATTGAGCACTGTTTGTATGTTGCATTGTTGGAGGAGTATATATATTTTTTTAAGATTTTCATTTCCAACAACGACGCTGTAGATAGATAGATAGATAGGTAGATGGATGGATAGATAGATAGGTAGATGGATGGATAGATAGGTAGGCAGGCAGGTAGATTGATAGATAGACAGACAGACAGATAGGTAGGTAGGTAGGTAGATAGATAGATAGATAGGTAGGTTGATAGGTAGGTAGATGGATAGATAGATAGATAGATAGATAGGTAGACAGATAGATAGGTAGGTAGATAGATAGATAGATAGGTAGGTAGACAGATGGATAGATAGGTAGGTAGGTAGATAGATAGATAGATAGATAGACAGATAGATAGATGGACAGACAGATAGATAGATGGATAGATGGATGGGTAGATAGATAGATAGATAAATAAATAAGTACTTTATTGATCCCAATTTGGGAAATGTTTGCGTTGCAGCAGCATAAAAAACACAAGGCAATGTACATAAGAAAAATTAAGACACAAGAAATAAACAGTCCAAAATATTTCAGAAATAACATTACAAATTAAAAAAGTTAAATTAAAAGTAGCAGTTGTGCATATGACAATAAAGTCTTTGAATTTTGAATCTGCATTGCCGATGCATGATGCAACATATAAAGAGACGAGCAAACAGTAGCATAAGTACAATATATTAAAGGTGAAGTGACAGTTAGCATAATAGTGAGACACAACACTAACTGTCAGTGTGTATGACTGTCTTTCAGAGCTGTGTGAGGTTTTGGAGACAGAGGAAGGGTCGGAGGGTCAGATGTCGGGGCCCGTTCAGTACCAGTGTCTGGACTGTCTGGCTCTCTTTGACTCCCCAGACACTTGGCTGGAGCATCGGAGGACGCACAGCAGGAGCAGCACGCACAGCAACACGCAGAGCAACACAGAGATCGTGGTGAGGAGAATTATTTAACTTATGAATCAGAGTTCTCGTTAGAATATTTTTTTGCCGGTCAAAATGTCCGTTAAAGTTGAAATCTTCCGGACAAAATTAGAAAAGTGCCGGTCAAAGGTCTTCTTTGTTATTTATTGAGCCTTAAAACAAATGGATATGATTCGATATTAAACAAACTAATTATAGTAGATTAACTACATTATTCAAAAGTGTACAGTAACTTACAATAACACGGGAATAATAAACGGAGCGCTCTCTCTCTCTCCTGACAGCCCGCCAGTAATCATGCATCTAGTAATGAGTGACCCGACAGTAAAACTAAACATATCTATAACTAGTTTGTTCATTTGGGTGAGACCTTTCGAGTTTGAGAGTGCATTCAAAGTGCTTCAAAGTGAAACATTTATCTCAACGAGTCTCTTACTTTGTGTTGGCCAGCACAGATTGGTCAGATCTCTGTAATTCTAGAAAATACTAGTTTGAGTGGTTGTTACGCAAACACCACAGTCCTCGGCTTCAAGCATTTTTAGAGAATCAAAACACATGAATCAGAGTGCCTGGATGATAGAATAACACTCAAGCTTCACTTAACCTGTTGAGCCCCACGGCCCTGCGGGGGCTTCTTAACATTTAACAACCTATGAATGTGTCATACCCACTTAACGGTAAGAAACTCAGCTAAGCGACGATACGAACCATTTTTACCGAAACAAAACACAACTCTTAACGCCAAGCGTCTGAATGAGCCCTGAGCGGAAAAAATGCTAACGCACTTAGCACAGAACTCACGGTAGAAATACTTTATTACTTATCGGATCTGCACATAAAGATATTAGCTAGTAAACTGAGATTCCACAGATTCTAGAAATATAAGTATCATCACTGAAAAACAGGCTCGGGCTTAACAGGTTAATAGAATGCACTACATTGATTGAATATAAAATGGTTCCCGATTGTCCTTTTTAAAATCATTGAAAGCTTGTGAATATAAAGAAGAAAATATCAAGGCCTTGAATGTTTTTGAAAATAGACCAAAACAGACACATGGATCGTTGAAAGTGCTTACATATATATATTTTGTGCAAGACTAAAAACAAATATTGTAATGTTTTTTACGAACGTTGATCATTTTAAAATACTTTTACACTGTCTTCATGTCCCTGCAATAGCTTGATTGTTTTCTACAAGAGCTGTCTCAAAAAATTCTCAACCATAATTCACTTTGATGCGATTGTCAAACTTTGCTGTTTTTAGTTCCTAAATGTAGGAAAATTAAGCAGAAAGACTTTGAATTTGAGGTTTAAGAAGCTGTGGGAACCCAAAAATGTAATAATCTGTGTATTTTTGGCAACAGGAGTATGTGCTGCAGGAGGACGGCACCATCACTCCTCTGAACAACGTGCAGAACTACGTGCTGAGTGAGCAGCAGGCGGGGGAGATCCTGGCGCAGGTACCTGGGGAATGTTAACAGAAAGCCACAGGGGAATTAAATCAGAAAGCGGTTTGAAGTTCATTTCTGTGTGTTTCCCAGGTTCTCGCTCAGCAGCAGCTGCAACAGCAGACACGTCAGTCTGTCTTCAAACCTGCGGCCCCCTCCCGCTCCACCCTGTTGCCCCCGGTGACGGCGGCCCCCGGCTCTGCCACCATGCACCTGCAGATCCTCACCGCTCAGGCTCTGGCAGATAACTCCTCCTCGTCGCCTAGCCAGCGCCGCTCCAAGCTGCCCCCCCTGCTGCCTGCGCTGGGCCGGGGGTCATCGGGGGTCCTGGAGAACGGGGTGCAGAGACTGGAGTTAAGGTTGGCCCCCAGCGTGAGGGAGGAGCAGCAGGCCACAGAGGTGCTGGTCATCCACCCGTATGAGTGCTCAGAATGCTCCCTTCTCTTCCAGACGCCGGAGGACTTCCTCCAGCACCAGGGGGAGCACTTCCTGTGTCAGGACAAAGAGAGCGGGGAGCCAGGCGTCATGAGCGGCTTCGAGGAGGTGCGGGGGAGGGAGGAGGCGACGGAGAAGGTGGAGGACATTAGGATCAGAGTGGCAGAGAAGAAAGCCGCAGTCTGGACCAAGCCCCAACAGTGTGAACTCTGCAGCCGCACGTTCACCTCCGTGAACAGGCTGGCGGCTCACAGGCGCGTGCACGAGCAGGGCACGCACGAGTGCCCCGAGTGCGGCAAGGTGTTCAAGAAGGCCACCTCCATGCAGACACACATGCGCACACACTCGGGCGTGGCCAGGTATCTGTGTGTGGACTGTGGCACCGGCTTCACCACTGAGATGACTCTGATCATGCACAGGTAAGATATATCTACTGATCTCTACCATGGATCAAGGCTGTACTGAAGTGCTTGAATCTTAAAAGCTTTATTCTTAAAACCGTATATATTTAATCACTTCTGTTTTATCTTTTCCTCCCGGTGTCTTGCAGGAAGTCCCACATTGCAGACCCCCTCCACAAGTGTCAGTTCTGCAACAAAACCTTCACCAACATGACCAAGTACCTCTACCACCGCAGAACCCACCTCAACCGCGACTCCGCCCTCACACCAGCCCCCATTCACCGCAATTCAGCTGACACACCAGCCCCTACCTCCACGGTAGTAACATAAGCAGACGCCCCTCCAAATTAGTTCACAACCTCAGAGTAACAACAGCATTTCATTTTACTTATGCTTGTTATTTTCTGTAGGTCTTGGCTCCAAGAAGAGTGTCTCTCTCTACCCTCGCCATCCTACAGAGGGCGAGAGAGAAGAACTCTCACACTACTGAGCTGAAGATCAACATACTGACTTCTCACAAGGAGGAAGAGATGGGTACACCTGGACAAGATCCAGAACTGACAGGAGGGGAAGGGGAGCAGCAGGGGGAAGACATTGAAATGGAGGTGTCTGCCCCACCTGAAGGCACCACCATCGAGCCCCAGCAGGAGAAGTCTGTCACTAACTCTGCCCCCATGGGTGACACCGGAGGAGGCGTCAAAGCTATTGTCTCTCCACCTGCCTCATCAGACAAAACCTCTTTCTCCTGTCGTACTTGCTCCAAGACCTTCCCCTCCCAGCTGCAGCTCGTTCACCATCGCCGCAAGACCCACGTCACCGAGCGCAGCTTCATGTGTGGCATCTGCGGAAAGACTTTTAAGAAGCAGATCCATGTGCGCAACCACATCCGCACCCACACCGGGGAGCGGCCCTTCCAGTGCTCCGACTGCGGGAAAACATTCTCGTCTCTCGCCAACCTCACCAGGCACACACTCATCCACTCGGGCGTGCGTCCGTACCGCTGCGACGTCTGCCACCGCTCCTTCTCCCAGTCGTCCAACCTCCGTCAGCACAGCCTGCTGCACTCCAGCGCCGCCACGCTCTGCTGCCCCGACTGCCCCGCCACCTTCCGCTGGCCCACTAAGTTAGCGGCTCATCGCTACACCCAACACCAGGGGTCTCCGGCGCCTTTCCCGTGTCCCCACTGCGAGGCCGGCTTCCTGACCCGGAGACAGAGAGAGGGACACTTTCTGGAGCTGCACCCCACCCTGGTGCAGCCCGGTACGGGAACAGAAGAGGACAACGAAACAGAAGCAGTGGCGGGGAAAGATCTGAGCTCAAAGCCCTCCACCTCAGCAGAGACAGAATCAGGGGATTCAAGCGGTCTCTCGCGTGGGGGTTTAGACTGTAATATTTGTGGGAAGAAGCTCAATTCTCCCGCCAACCTGCGACTCCACAGACTGAGTCACTTCTCTTTGGGCCCCGGGCGAACGCGCTGCGCCACAGGGAAGAGAACCAAAGCCCACCAGTGTCCCATCTGTGGAAAACTGTTCGTGTCTTCCTCTGGAGTCGCACTTCACCAGAGGGTCCACACCGGGGAGCGGCCCTTCCCCTGCCAAGAGTGCGGCAAGCGCTTCCGTCAGAACACACACCTGCGGGAGCACCTGCGCACACACTCGGGCGAGCGTCCGTTCCGCTGTGAGGTGTGTGGGAAGGGCTTCATCCAGAGCATGCACCTGGCGGAGCACCGGCGCACACACACGGGCGAGCGGCCGCACGTCTGCCCGCTGTGTGGCAAAGCCTTCAAGACCTTCTCCAACCTGAGGAACCACAAGAAGACGCACGCCCGGCAGCAGAGGCTGGACGAAGCGGCCGTCACCATGGAGACCAGCTCTGCTGTGGCCGTGGTCGACCCGGCGACGGTGGAGCTGGCTAACGGGCAGCCGCAGATCATCCAGATACAGACCTCAGATCTGCAGCAGGTCAGAATGAACATCCTACTCTTAAATCTCTGGAAAAAAAGCCATTTAGTTTTATCTGGTTAACCATTAAAGGAGTAGCTATCCCACAAAATTACTATTTGTATAGGTTTCTGGAAAAAGGCCTCAGAGGTTTAAGAAGAATACCAAAACTGGCTATTTTAAAGCTCCTGTCTTTTAAACTCGATCAGTACATTCAAATGTTATCCTCATTTATCCAGTCATACGCTCACTTCTTCTTGAACATCCTACTCTCAAATCTCTGACAAAAACATAAAACTTTCATCAGAAAAGCACGTCATTAGCTACCATATGGGCCAAGTTTAGTTCTATTAAAGCACATGTGTCAAACTCGAGGCCCGGGGTGGATTTCATTTCGGCCCGCAGGATAATTTTAAATTACTATTAGATCTGGCACGCCGGTATATTGCACGCACACCTTCACTCAATCCTGAGGGTCTCCTCAGCTCAGAGCCTGACCCCAAACATTGATGAACTTGCACCCAAGATGAGATGCCAAGTATCTGGCTTGAACTAGCATCACAGAGCAGCAAACTGAGTTTAACAACAGGGCATGTTTGTATGTTTTCACTTTGTATTGCTGAGAAACCTTTCTAGCAGGCCTCCAAGGTGAAAGGAGAATTCTAAAACCGGCTATTTTAAAGCTCCTGTTATTCAAACTCGTTCAGTACATTCAAAACGTTATCCTCATTTATCCAGTCACATGCTCACTTCTTCCCAAAAGAGCTCGGATTATACTGCACGAGTTGTGAGTTAGTAAACAGGTGTATTGATGAAGTGTTGCTGTTGTTAAACAAGCCCCCATTCATAAAGACTTGTTCTCTTTTTTGTATTCTTTGTTTAAAGATAACACAGAGTAATGAATATACAATTTCCCTATTTTGTGGGTGAGCAAAATGTAACATTTAAAATGAGTAACAGGATGAAACTGAATCAGCACCTTTAAATATCTGCATACTTGACTTACAGACGGCTTTAGTTATGCATAGAGCAAAAAACAGAATACTGCCAGAAAATATACAAAACTAATTTGTTTTAATTTCAGAGGATCATAGGAGGAAATGAAATGTTAAGCATCAGTTTGCACGCACTACTTTAAAGCAGATGAGTGTCTCTTGGCGTGAAGAAGTGGAATTCTTTGCCGAATGATTTAAAGGGCTGTAAGAACATGTGTTCTGGTTTTATGTTCCAGTATTTGTAAGCAACTGAGAGTGAAAGAATATTGCTTTATTTTATTTGTTTGTAAGAAGGGGCAGGTAAAATAAATGTTCTTCTCCCTGCTCCTTTCCACCATGCGCTTTAAAAAAACAACTAGGATAAGTGTACATGTTTTGTTTTAAAATAACTGCCATGTGTGGAATAAACAAATCAATCAATAAAACTTCCTGCTGCAGGGTTTTTACGGTCATTAAAAACCTGGAAAGGTCATGGAAATGTAACTAAAGTTGCATGAAATATAATTTATATTTGATCTAATCGACGAAATAGTAATACTATAATGATAATAAATACTGTATCGTATAGTAAGGAAACGTAAAATGGCATTTAACTGACGAGGTATTTTGCTGGTGAGAGATTTTAGTTGCTTTAGCCTGTAGAAGCTAGTATGCCTACTATTTGATTTGTTTTAGATAGGCACAACATGTTTCAGACCTTATTTTCCAGTTCCATGTTCAAATAAACCATTTTCAGTCGTAGTGAGAAAGAGTAATTTTTTTGGTCATGGAAAATTAGGTAAAGGTCATGGAGAAGTCAGTGGTGGAAAAAGTGTATGAACCCTGCTGCTGTCAGTTGAACTGATTCTGCTTCTGCTTCTGCTTCCTCCTCTCAGACGCAGGGCACTCCGACCATCATGTGTAACGAGTTCGGGGAGACCATCGCCATCATCGAGACGAGCGAGGGGGGGCCGCTGCCACTGGAGCAGGCGCTGGAGATCTATCACAGCGCTCTGGAGAACGGCCTGGCCATGGACACGGTCTCTGTGGACGCACTGCAGCTCCTCTGAGGACAAAGACACACTTTGCTCACTGAGTTCAGTCTGAAGTCTGACTCTAACGAAGACTAAGTGAGGGGTTCAGCTTCCACTTCAGACTCACTGGAACCACATGATTGAGTACTGCAGGATAAGCTATAACATGTCAGAATTGATGTTAAGTTAAGTTAAGCAAACAGACCAAAGTAATTAATCTTCCACTTTTTATAAGACTATGTGAGGGATCAGTCTTGATGTTATGGAAATTAAAGATATGGCAATCGTTATGAATAGCACCAATGTTTGTGCCTCATGAAATTTGTATGATTCATTTTTATCATTAATGTATGAAACGGGATGTGATTTTTCTTCTGTTAAAAGGTTTGACGTGCTGTTGTGTATATAAGTGAAATCAATAAATGTTTTTTCATGATGATTTGAAACCCTGGAGCTCATTCAACACAGCCATGTTTTAAAGTTGACATATCTAACGTTAACCAAGCCCCCAGGAAGTGCGCCGGACTCTGTGCCCAATATTCGTAGTGTCCAAACGGCGGTACTGCAATTTCCGTATCAGTCCGTGACGTCACCCGGCCCAAAACAACTTTTTCCCATTGACTAACATTGGGAAAGAGACGTCTGTAAATCGGTGGATACATTTTTTTTAACTAAATAAACTACCCAGTATGAACTATTTTATAGCCCTTATTAGAATCATTCGGTCCTTAAAGTTGTAAAATGCACTAAAAGCCGAATCTATATTTATTTTCTCCATTCATTCTACTGAGCCGAGAGTGGGAGCTCGGGGGGCGGGGCTTAAGGGGCGCATGCTCTGTGAATGCACATACGGGTTCTTCTCAAGCCCCCAGGAAGTGCGCCGGACTCAGAGGAAAATATTCGTTGTGGCCAAACGGCGGTGCTACACTTCTGTATCAGTCGCTGGGCCCGGAAAGACTTTTTCCCATTGACTAACATCGGGAAAGAGACGTCTGTAAATCGTTGGATAATTTTTTTTAAACTAAATAAACTACCCAGTATGAACATTTGTATAGCTCTTGTTAAAAACATCCGGTCCTCAAGTAGTAAAATGTGCTAATAACGTTATTCTGAGAGTTATTTGCCTCTGCATTATGAACGTGCATCTAACCCACGGGACTGCCGCCCGGCACGTTCATGTGACGTGTTCAGTATTACCTGAGTTTAACCTTTACCCATGGATGCACAATAAGAACGGATTATATGATTATATGAATACTTTCGTGACGTTTCACTCTCTCAAAGGTTGGGCCACTTTGTCTTCATGCGCCAATGAGCAGCTCTCATAGGAAAGAACGAGACCCCGCCTCCCACGCTGTATCCAGTTCTAATTATACATCCATGACGTCAACTAGTAGAGATGATGTGAGCTTCACTTCATGAGCCTGTTACAGTTAAAGGGACAGAATACAAAGTTAAAAAATACATGTTTTCCTAATGCCTTTAGTTTATAACCATCACAACACACAAAAGAAAGACCTACATGAAACTGCTCACAACACAGCGGTGGATTATCTTAAGTAACAGGGTCAATATTTCTCTTTCCTTGGCCAGTGAGCGCCAAGAGTGTTTTACTTCCTTTATATTTGAGAAAAGGCACACATGTTAGATAAAAGGCAGGGAAGACATCCATATAATAGCAAGAAATGGTTATAAGACTACGTATCGGCTTACATTTTTGATATTATGTTTATTTTTGGTTTAAAAGGCTTCATGAAATTACAATGTTGGGCTTTCTGATCCTACCTGACTGTTCTAGCTGTTCGATTTGCCTTAACCTACTGAGCCATTATTTTAACATGACTGAGAATTATTTATCAAAAGTGAATGTTGTGAAAGCATGAATAGTGAACCCTTCAATAATGCTGCAATATCCATTCATATTATTTGATTTTGAAATATTTTGATGTGTGATTTTTCTCCATCTGACAAACCTTAAAGGTCACCTATCATGCTATTTTCAGATATATAAAAATATATAAAAAACATGTCTATTAAGTGTTTTGCTCAAAATACCAAACAGATCACCCATTCTAGCCATGCCTCATATCCCTCTATTTCACTTCCTGTTTCAAAATTGCTGATTTTGGGTATAAAGCTTTACAAAAAAAGGAGGGGTCTGAGCTCATGCGGGACCCGGCAGCTACTGTCTAAACTAAATACTGCCGTGATGAAACGCCATATCATGGATTATCAAGGATTATTTCTGAAACAGTATGGAGCTCAAAGGCTTTCTCTCTTGGCGGTTATACCACAAGGTGAGTTCCTTTTTATTTCCTGCTTCTTCACACACATGGTCTCCAGTACAGGTTAGCTCTGAGTGTTAGCGATGCTAATGTAAACACCGACCATATTACGTCCAAAACAGTCGGGCATTGTTTCTGATAGCAACGTTTCTGATAGGGCCGTGGGTCCACATTTCAGATATTACGTCATATCGGACGCAAATCTGGATCAGCTCCGTTGTAGCCCCGTTTTTAGAGATTTGGGTACGGAGGAAAAGAGAGAGGGTTTTATTTTCTGACGCTGCGTGAGTTCCCCGACACACCGGGGACACATATTTATGTATAAAAGACATAAAAAAAGTGCATTTTGCATGATAGGTCCCCTTTAAGCTTTTCCCCACCAACGCTAGCACAGAATAACTGATTGATAAAGAGCCCTACAGATCAGAGGAATTATGTAAGTGTTTGATTTTGCGGTGATATATTCCTTTAAAAAAAAAAAATGCTGGACAATAAACGTTGCCTTTGTCGAGAACATACTCGACCCCTGATTGTATCTCTGCTAAAGTAAAACCCGTTCTCCACATTGCCAGCGATAAAACACTTTCATTGAACACCTATTTTTATTTGCATACTGAAAGATACAGATACAAACTTAAATTATTCATATAAATTCCTCTCCTGTATACTGGAACTGCAAAACAACGAGTAGAACACAAAAACATTAATAGCCATATTTATTATTTGTTTTTTTTTCCATTTCATGTGTTTCACCTTGGGTAATGCGTTTCTTAAAAGTCAATGACAGATTTTTCCTTATCAATAATATAACGAGTCTACTGACTCTACAGTAATTATTTACAACACACCAAGTCTTGTACAAAGACACAACCAGTAGATCCCACCGCTCTCTTTGATTCATCACCCTCCCTCTCTTCCTCCAGTTTCCTCTCCGCCCGTCTTAAAAAGGTCTGGAGAGAGCAATAAAGTGACAAAAGGAGGAAGGAGGGAAGGAAAGGGCTGGAGGAAGGAGATGTACAAGTCTTGAGGCTATAGATCAAACTTAGAGAGGCTAAAAACATACCGTTATTATGTTTGAAAGAATTTTTAAAAAACGTTATTCCTCTTTGAAATGCACATTTAAAAAAGAAACTGGTTGCTGAGGCGAGAGGCCGGCGAAGGGAAGACTACGGAGGAGGAAGTGTGCAGCAGCTTCTCTCACCTGCCTCCAAAATTATAAAAACAAATACAAGAAATCTTATAAAGGAAACGTCAGAACCAAGGACCGGGTCACTGCAATGATATAAAGAGTAATAATAATAATAATAACCATAGGGATAGTACAACAGCAAACTGAATATGACAATGTTAAATACAAATTATTTTAAAAAAGTGAATAAAACTGCTTGGCAATAGAGGATTAAGGCCGTGTCAGACCTTTAGGACTCAGAGCCAGGATGTGCCGTTGACTCCCACCTCCTTCCTTCAGAGAGGCACAGGATGCTCCGCCCGGTGCCACGTGCTGCCGCAAGAAGGGAGGACTCGGACACACAGGAAATTGCAGGAATGATGGCACATGAGTTTCAGTCAATTTGTTTCAGTCCCTCCGGTTCGACCTCCCCTGAAGGTCTGCAATAAAAAGGAGATCTCTCTCCAGGTCCGCGGTGATGTTTCTCAATCAAATAGTTTCCGGCTGTTGAGGGCCCAGCCCCCTGATGTCAGCAGGAACCAAAACACACACGCTAACAGTTCATCTAACACACACGTTGTTCCTCAAGCAGATACTCACTGCTCTTTTTTAAAAACAAATATCAAAACATAATGTCCGTGTTTTAAAACTGCTGACTTTTAACCGTTTCAGAGCGGGGGTAAGAGGGTCTCACAACGGTCCTTCGTTCACTGGCAACGTTCTCAAAAGGTGGTTAATACAGAGTGCTGAGTCAAGTGTGGGAATTAAGAGTTTGTAGGATGCGTGTGCGTGTGTGTGTGCGTGCGTGCGTGCGTGCGTGTGTGTGTGCGTGTGTGTGTGCGTGTGTGTGTGTGTGTGCGTGCTTTTGTGCCAGTTCCCTCTTTTGGTATAGGACACATTACCCAAAAACAAAAGGCTGAACATTGCATACAAACATCTCAGAGAAAGGAATAATGATCAGACCAGAGGAGGGTGGGATTTAAAAGAATAAAAAATTATAAAAAGCATGTGGGGGGGGGGGAATGTGTGACGTCAGCGGTCACTGATTGGTCTAATCTGTCAGCAATCCCTCATCTTGAAAAGTCGTGTGAATCCCGAGGGTCCTCAGGGCTCCCCTCCGCCCCCCCCTCCATGTCGTCGTCCTGCAGGTCCCCGCCCCCCCGCAGAGAGCCCTCCCCTGCCTGGGAGCCCGAGGGGCCGGGCATGGAGCACAGAGAGTCGGGGATCCCTAACGCGGAGACGTCGGAGGGCGCGGCCGTCTGCATGATCTTCTGCCGCACCTCCCGGATCTTCAGCTGCAGACACACCTTGGTGGGGAAAATGTCCGAGTATCGAGTCTGGAAGGCTGCGGTGGCCTGAGCTGGAAACACCAGAACAAAAAGAAAAACAACGTGAGTCAGGGTCTCCAAGTGGGAACTTATTCTTAATTAGGATCCACATTAGCACTAGCATAGATGAGAGTAACACCTACGTCACTCCTGGGCGAAAATTACGGCCCGCCCACTTTAGGGGGAAAACAACACTGTCATTTGAATGGCGGTCAATACAAATTCTGAAGTTTTTGCCAATCCGATCAGAAATTTAAGAAAACCGTGGATTTGTGGATCTTCAAAGAGCCCGGTTACGATGGCCAGACAGGCAAACAATTACATTCAATCATTTGAAATCGACGATCGGTCTCGATATATGGTTAAATTCAAATCAGCAGGCGAGGCTGTCATTTCTCCAGCTGTTACTCTCATGAGCGAGGCGGAAAATAATAGTTGTATCATGCCAACAAGCTGCTGTGTCGTTTATTGATCCTCAAACATTAAAACAAATCCAGAGGTCAGTGTTTCTGTACTTCCTCTAAGAACAAAGGACAGTAAAAGTAGAGCTCTGTGGCTTCAGGCTCGATCGCCATTCAAATGACAGCGCTGGTTTCCCCCAAAAGTGGGCGGGGCCGTAAAGTGACGATGTTACTCATCTATGGACATCGATCGCCTACTGCTATATTTAACCACATATCGAGCCCGATCGTCGATTTCAAATGATTTAATGTAATTGTTTGGCTGTCTGGCCATCGTAATCGGGCTCTTTGAAGATCCACAAATCCACGGTTTTCTTAAATTTCTGATCGGATTGGCAAAAACTTCAGAATTTGTATTGACCGCCATTCAAATGACAGCTTTGTTTTCCCCCAAAAGTGGGCGGAGCCGTACTTTTTGCCCAGAAGTGACGCATGTGTTACTCATCTATGAGCATTGGCTATTCTTCCTGGGGTCCTCACACACACAAAACATACATAAAACCAAATTACAGTGCTATATGAAGTGTAAACTCAAATGGTTTGAACTCATTGTGGAAATGCTTGTAGATAAGAGAAAAACACGGAGAGTTACTGACTAATGTTACACACACACACTGTTCACAACTTAGGGACTTTCTCAGTAGATGTAGTGACTTTTCAAAACAACTACAATTTTAGCAACTTTATAGGAAAACTAAGAAAAAAGCAAGAAAGGTGATCAATATTTGATATTGTAGATCATTCCCATGCATGCTGCTCAGAGTAATAATGGCTCCTGTCCTCCTGCACTGTGATTGGTCAGAAGGTGTGAGGCAGGCAGGACGATGCCGCAGAAGTTATAATAACATTTATACACAAATAAATGAAAAAATGGTGTATTACAAAAGTGTTTGTGCATGCTGTCCATTATAGTGAGAAGAGAAAAGAAACAAAATTGGCCAAAAACGGAATCAGCAGGTTGATTGACGAAGAAAATGTTAGTTCTAGTAGAAATACCGCTTGTTGTGTGTGTGTGTGTGTGTGTGTGTGTGTGCGTGTGTGTGTGCGTGTGCGTGCGCGTGCGCGTGCGTGTGCGTGTGCGTGTGTGTCTCTCTCTCTCTCTCTCTCTCACCTGATGGGAAGAAGCCCTGCTCCTGGAACAGCTGCATCACCAGCGCTCTCCTCTGGTCCAGAGTTCTCCTCAGGGACGAGTACGGCACCTTGTCAAACTCCATGTCTGTCAGGATGTCTTCTCCGTCTGTGGCTGAGGGAGGGAGGGAGGGAGGGACAGACAGGGTGGGGGGGTTCAGTCAACAGGAAACTATTTACTATGATAAACATCTTTGTTTATGTCATAAGCATAAACATCATTCAAACAAAAAAGATAAAACATTACAAAGAAAGTCAATTGAAAACACAGAAACAGGGCGCCCAACCTACACAGCTATTCATATATATGTACTTCCATCTATCAATACACTACCTATCCAGCACTCAGAGTGAGGATATCAGAACACAATGACCCTAAATGAAGCACATGTGGACTCTTCTCTGTGCGTCACCTGCTCTGTCGAAGGTGAAGATGTCTCCTTCACACTTGGCGGCGCTTTTGGGCGTGTTCGGCTCGGAGCTGCAGCTCGAGCGCCGCCGGCTCTTTCTCTTCGGAGAGACTTGCTCATCAGTGGCTGAGTCCAGGTCTACAAGCAGAGAGAAGAAACACACTTTAAATCACATCGATGTATTTATCAGGGTTCATCACAAATAAATCTGTAAGGAGCATCGTGTAAGTCAATTCAAACTAGTAGTTCTAACTTATCAATTCATACATTTGTTTTCCAAATGATTGCACATGTATGACAGTCGGTGCAACAATGTTCCTTTCTTTATAGGAAACTACGACTAAAGTTATTTGATCTTTTTATCCATTTTCATGGCACTGGGTTACTGTGACTCTAGAGAAAAAGATAACCAATACGTGGTTTAAAAAATGTCAAATAATAGAATCGCAAATAAACATGTCTATGAAGTGTTTTGCTCAAAATACCAAACAGATCACCCATTCTAGCCATGCCTCATATCCCTCTATTTCACTTCCTGTTTCAAAAGTGCTGATTTTGGGTATAAAGCTTTTAAAAAATTGATCAAAAAGAGGGGCGGAGCTTATGCCTGCTCATGCGGGAGATTCTACCGGCAGCTACTGTCTAAACTAAATACTGCGGTGATGAAACGCCATATCATGGATTATCAAGGATTATTTCTGAAACAGTATGGAGCTCAAAGGCTTTCTCTCTTGGCGGTTATACCACAAGGTGAGTTCCTTTTTATTTCCTGCTTCTTCACACACATGCTCTCCAGTACAGGTTAGCTCTGAGTGTTAGCGATGCTAATGTAAACACCGACCATATTACGTCCAAAACAGTCGGGCATTGTTTCTGATAGCAACGTTTCTGATAGTGCCGTGGGTCCACATTTCAGATATTACGTCATATCGGACGCAAATCTGGATCAGCTCCGTTGTAGCCCCGTTTTTAGAGATTTGGGTACGGAGGAAAAGAGAGAGGGTTTTATTTGCTGACGCTGCGTGAGTTCCCCGACACACCGGGGACACCTAGTTATGTATAAAAGACATCAAAAAGTGCATTTTGCATGATAGGTCCCCTTTAAGTGAAAAGAGCAGAATAACTATCACTGGTTGAATATAGAAACTATATCATAATCAGGACCTCAGCGGCAACACAGCTTGGAAGAAATAAAAATGTTTTTAGACTATACTAATTGGATTAGATTAGATTCAAATGGTATTGTCATTACATAGTACAGGTACTACTAACGAAACGTCTTCCCTGCATTTGACCAATCCTAGTGTTAGGAGCATGGATGTATAATAAGAACTGGATACAGCGTGGGAGGTGGGGTCTCGTTCATTCCTATGAGAGCTGCTCATTGGCGCATGAAGACAAAATGGCCCAACTTTTGAGAGCGAAACGTCACGAAAGTATTCATATAATCATATAATCCGTTCTTATTGTGCATCCATGGGTAAAGGTAAAACTCATGTAGTACTGAACACGTCACATGAACGTGCCGGGCGGCAGTCCCGTGGGTTAGATCCGCGTTCATAATGCAG
This sequence comes from Trematomus bernacchii, assembly GCF_902827165.1. Taxonomy (NCBI): domain Eukaryota; kingdom Metazoa; phylum Chordata; class Actinopteri; order Perciformes; family Nototheniidae; genus Trematomus; species Trematomus bernacchii. The sequence continues at coordinate 946,574 of NW_022987558.1, forward strand.
AGGCAAATAACTCTCAGAATAACGTTATTAGCACATTTTACAACTTGAGGACCGAATGTTTTTAATAAGAGCTATACAAATGTTCATACTGGGTAGTTTATTTAGTTTAAAAAAAATTATCCAACGATTTACAGACGTCTCTTTCCCGATGTTAGTCAATGGGAAAAAGTCTTTCCGGGCCCAGCGACTGATACAGAAGTGTAGTACCGCCGTTTGGCCACAACGAATATTTTCCTCAGAGTCCGGCGCACTTCTTGGGGGCTTGATTAGGAGCAGTGGGCTGCCATTATGTACGGAATATAGACTATATTGACATAAATGTTCAAATCTGATTACTTAGACAAAAATGACAAAAATTCTCAGACAATTATGTAATATAAACTTCACTATAAAAAGAGAATGACTTTCACTCAGTATGATCAAATCTAACTTGGACATTTGACTACAACAAGACTAACTAAGACACAAATTGCTGACAAAATCCACCCTACTCTGCAGCTATCCTCCAATGTTCAGTATAACAAAGTGTAATGTCTTCAGAGTGAGATGACAGACCTGTGGAGTTCTTCCTCTTGCGCCGGTAGCTGCCCAGGATGGCGCGGGGCGAGGTGGCGAGGCTCTGCAGGGTGGGGGAGGGTAACACCTCCTCAGGACGAAACTCCGGCAGCTCCGCAAAGCGCTCCTCGAAGTAAACCTCCGACAGCACCCTGCCAGACCAACACACACACACACACACACACAGTATATACACACCGTCCACAGACACCCACTCATAAGACTGCTAAACACCTGAACTTTTGAAAGAACATCCATAGCATCTGGTCGAAACTTATATATATCAATATTCCAATGACATAGTATATTGTTGTAACTTCTTATTGAAGGCAGTGAAAACATTTGTTTATTTGCTTCCTGACAGAAGTTAAGGGTAAAATGTTTCACAGGAAATGCTTTTATTTTGAAGTGCAGGTATGTGTCCTGCTCTTACTCCTTCCAGTCATGATTTGGAAATGAATACGAGTATGTCGAGTGCATTTCCCGTCTTCTACCGTTCTTGTTGGAAACTGTGACATTAATCAAAAGTAAACACGTTCACTTTGGACAAGACTCATCCGAAGCTTCTATTACACAACATATATAGACTATTCTGCACTATTTCTATTATATTCTATTTGATTTACTGTGACCTAAGATGTTCATTGTCACACTGTAGCTATGCTCACATGACATCAAAGCCTCGAGTCGTCTGCAGACCTACACGAGAGATTCTTAAAGGTGGTAACTCACTTGTCCACAGAGTCAAAGGTCTTCTTGAGGGGTGGAGGGCGCATTTTGACTTTCTTGGGTGTCGGACTCTCTTTCTCAGTGGGTGGGGGGGGCGGAGGGGGTTCAGAGGCGGGAGGAGGCGCAGGTGAGGAGGGGAGAGACTCCTTCCATCCACCCTGCAGGGAAGATAAGATAGGATAAGAGAGGAGGAGAGGAGAGGAGATGAGGAGGAGAGGAGAGGAGATGAGGGGAGAGGAAATGAGATGAGATGAGAGGAGACGAGAGGAGAGGAGAGGAGATGAGGAGATGAGATTAATCTAAATCAAACATTTAGTAGGATTACACATACAAGGAATCTGCTTTGGTCTATGATGGTGCATACATAAATACAGTTTCCCCTCATTATGTCCGGGCCTACAGCCAGTGTGTGATGCTCTCTCACCTCTTTGTTTGTGCTCTCTCTGTGCCGTGTGTCGGGGGGGTCTGCAGCCCCCTCCTGGGGTCTTTCTGAGGCGGGGGGCTCCTCCGCAGGATGTGTCGATGGAGACGCCGTCTGCCCCGGCAGCTCAGCGTCAAACGAGAAGCGACTAGAGGCGGCAGCAGCAGCTTCTCTCTCCCTCTCTTTCTCCCGCTCCCTCTCTCTCCCCCTCTCCCTGTCTTTCTCCCTCTCTCTCTCCTTCCCCCGGCCCCCTCCCTCGTAGCTGCCCACGGGGATGTTCGCCACCGTCGCCTTCACCTTCTGAGGGGTCCTGACAGAGAGCTGTATTAGTTTGGGTGTTCCCGGTGCACTGCCTGTAAAAACACAAACAATTACTAACATGTAAATCAGATTAAAAAAAAACAGTGGTGGAAAGTGAAGTACCTTAACTTAAATACTTTACTTAAGTCCAATTTTGAGGTACTTTCACAGTACGCCATTTAATACTCTACGCCACTACATTTATTTGACCGTTTTAGTTACTTTATAGATTCAGATTATAAGACAATGCAAATCAACTAATACGTTAATAATGACATATCATTATAGGTTAAAACATCCAGCAGCAGAATACAAATTATCCAAAATTAGCTTTACTAGCTGTGATATTCAATAATAATAATTAACATCATAATATGTAATATATATGAATCTGATATTTAGCTAAATAAGCACTTGTACTTTTGGTGCTTTTACTTAAGTAAGATATTGATTGCGAACTTTTACTTGTAACAATTCAATTTGGTCTCGCTAATTTTACTTCAAAGATCTTAGTTCTTCCACCTCTGGTAGAAACATTACATGCAACATTTCATTTTAAGCTACTTTATACTTCAATATTGTACTTTTTACTCCACTACAATTATGTGTATTATATATGATTCTGAAACAGCTAACATTTTGAATCCAGGATTGTTGTACTTGTGAAAGAGTATTTCTACGATGTCGTCTTGCTACTTTAACTTAAGAAGCATCATGTGCAGTCGTACCCGGTGTTTGGCTCTGAAGAGGAGGACTGCAGGATCTCACAGCTGAGCCACTGGGGGGGGCCGCTGAGCTGCTGGAGGTCTGCCTCTCCGCATGTCTGTCTGAATGCATCAGCATCTCTGAGTGTCTGTCAGCCTGTCTGTCAGCCTGTCTGTCTGCCTGTCTGTCTGCCTGTCTGTCTGCCTGTCTGTCTGCCTGTCTGTCTGCCTGTCTGTCTGCCTGTCTGTCTGCCTGTCTGTCTGCCTGTCTGTCTGCCTGTCTGTCTGCAGGTCTGTCTGCAGGTCTGTCTGCAGGCAGGTGTCTGTCTGGATGTTGGTGTGTGTGCGTGACAGTGCCGGGGGATGCTGTGTGTTTGGACAGGATGTGAGGGGAAGCACTGGAGACCGAGTAGACCATGCTGGAGGGCACGGCTGTCATGGAGACCATCCCTGTTGCCATGGTGACGTTTGGGGAAGGAGGAGGGTAGATGGCGGTGACTATCTGGGCCCCGGAGCCCGAGACAGGGGCCGAGGTGCAGGGCTGAGGAGACTGAGAGGGGGCCAGGAGCGGAGGCTGACCTGGAGGAAGAGACAGGAGACCAGGAAGAAAAACTCATATTTAATGTTGTGTAAAACTCAGTGATAATTCACAACATTTTCACATCAATAAATGTCCAAATTGTTGCTTTTTCCCCCGATTTATAAAACAATTTAGGGATTAAGTCCGTCCTGCAGTCCTGATATGACTCTGTTAAAGTGATTTGAACAAGTCCTTGTCCTAGTTTCACATCGTCGTCATACTGAAACCCACATGAATATCCACCAAAGGTTTAGTCAAAACACGTTTGTATGTGTATATAATCAGGAGTCATATGTGGTTGTTGTAGTTTTGTATTATATATATATATATATATATATATATATATATAAGTATTGTAGTCTGCATTAAAACCTCATTTGTAAATATTCTAGGGGAAATGTATGTTTCTAGAACAGGGATGGGCAACTTTGATGGTGGTGGGGGCCACATCATTTATGTACTGGCCACCAGGGGGCCGCAGATTCACTTGGAACACACACACACACAAATTCCATGTGTTGTATGTAATTATTAACAAATATACTAAATCTGACATCTTCATTGACTTTTTACAATCTTTCAGGGAACATCCTGTAATAAGCTCACTAAAACAATATCAGTTCACAGAAATGTTATTTAATTTTTACAAGTGGCATGTTTGTTTTGAACAGGTTATTTAACAGTGGAATAAAACTATTTGAAACTAAGATGAACCATTAAGATGACCTGAACATGAAGTCATGAACACTAACCCAGACATTAGTTGTCTAACTTGAACCTAAGACACTTATAGCCTGTCTCTGCTGACGCACAATAAGGGGAATGTCAACACAGACACCTGTCAACCCGCACCCTGCTGTTCCTCAGCGCCGCTCCCCCTCCCTCCCGCTGAAATTATGAATGAAAAGTGTATAGTAATCATAGATAACACGGCAGGGTCCGTGACAGTTTGTTTTCATCTGATTTCAAATAAACAAAGTCTTGGTTTTTAGAATATTAAACTTGTTTCGCCAAATTCAGATGATAAATACAACTTTGACGCTTGTAACGGCATAATTACAAGCGGTAACTTAACGTCACAGCAGGCATAACAACAGCCGGTGTTTCTTGTGACACAATACACACAAACGTGTCACAGATTATTTTGCGGTATTTGGCTGCCGAATGAAATCATGTACGCAGCTCGGGACGTAACGAGGAGTCTAGTGGACGGTATCAGGACTACAAGTACTGCCCATCCCTGGTCTAGAATGTTCAAGCTAACAGAGTTAAAGAACTTGATGTTAATAATCGTTTTGTAAAAAGAAATATTTGTATATTCAAATATAGATTCTGTGTTGCACGAAGAGACCAGAGATGTAACTGACAGTGTATCCATACATGATAAACCACTGGCTCACTTAGATTATGGTTGATTGAAATGTGTAAGCACAACTCTGTTTTAGAGCCTTACACGTGTATAAAAGTACGGTCAAATTAATTGTATTTATTGAAGAAGCCTCTGTAAGTAAGTCAATATAGTATCTAATATCCATCTATCTATTCATCAATAGTAGATTCATAACAAGAACAAGTTTTAATAGAAGCTACAATGGTTAACTTTGGCTGGGTTTGTCACAGAAGAAGCAACATTCAAACTCCTGCTGAGTTTCACATCACTTAATGTATACATGACACAAACAGAGTTAGCGTCTAAAGATGTGAAGCAGGAGCTCAGCACAGCACTGACCTGAGATCAGCGGCTGCACCAGGGTCTGTCCAGGAGGTGCGATGGCGGTGAAACCCCAGTGTTGCCAGGGGCGATGGCACATAGGCAGATCCAGACACCGGCAGCGCTTGATGGGTGATGGAGGAGCCTGTTGTCGTGGAGACCAGAGTGGATGAGACCCCTGGAGTGGACTGGACATAAGTGATCCTGAGTGAGGAGGCACAGAGAAAATAAAGAGGATAATAAGAGGACAGTTGAATAGAGGGAGGAGGAGAAAAGGAGGAAAGGATGACATTTTTGTAATAGAAAATGTCAAGAAAGGTGACAGAAGGTGTTAGTAATGAGCAGGAATCAAGAACTGCAGTGAGGGTCAGGGGGCGAGTGTACATCACAGCGTGCAGCCCTGGATGACGTGTGTGTGTGTGTGTGTGTGTGTGTGTGTGTGTGTGTGTGTGTGTGTGTGTGTGTGTGTGTGTTAGAAGCTGAGAGGTAGTGTGGGGGTGGCAGGCAGAGGCAAAATGAGCCACCAGCAGCATGACTAACACATCCAGAATAGAGCTGCTCGGCTGCAGATGCACCCCTCATGGAGTTTTTGTTTCTCCCATTGTCTGTCCGCTGTGCTTTAGGAAATCTTCTGCCTTTAGAAACAATACAACTGAACTTATATATCATTATTATCAGGGGATCAGATGGTCACAGGTTCAAACCCCACTGCAGTCAGCATGTCGTTGTGTCCCTGAGACACTTCACCCCAAATTGCTCCTGTGGGGATTGTCCACAGTATTGAGTATGTAAGTCGCTTTGGATAAAAGTGTCTAACAAGTAACATGTAATGTATTATCAATCTAAAAGTACCAGATCATAACAGGAGTTACTTTAATGCATCAACAACAAAAAAAATTAATTTATCTTTGAAAATTAAACCTGTTTGGGGAATTGAAATTAAAAGTAGGGTAGGTAAGAATGGAGAAACCAGCTCGAGTGCGCTAGAATTTGAAAGTACGCAGCCAAAAAAAATCTGCCCCTTCCTTCAGACTTCCTTACAGAGCCCCTCCTCCAACACACACGGACGTGCACATGACCAATGAGGGCACGAGATAAGTTTGTGCACAGATGGAAGGCTGACAGGCAGGTAGGCCATCCAGTTATTTTAGCCGGGCCGGCTCAAGATGATTGGTCGTGCTTTTTACAGCGCCACGGCTTCCACAGATGACTTTTTTTTAATGCATTTATTGTCAAAGCATTTAATGTATTCATTGCTATCGGGATGTTAAGAGCATTCCATGGAATATAACAAAAAGTGTTTCTGAGGTGAATTACCTACCCCACCTTTCAGATTATAAGTAATATCTGCGTTTACATAGAGCTTGTTATTGATGATGGTACATTTGAGTTTGTGCAGATACCAACACCAGTATCTTTAAATAATACATTTGGATCGATGGCCTTTGCTCAACATTGCAATCTGAAAAACAATACACTGTATGTTCTACCCTCCCCTAAAGCAAGCAGCCTGCAACATGACTCAGTTATGCAACACTGCTGCCGTATTTTATGTAAAGACGTTCCATCCATACACACAGTACTTTTAGCAGCATTTTTTACAAAGAAAATGAAATATTGACCTATTTTTTGTGTCATTTAGCTTTGTATTAACAGTTGACAATTTATCACCAAGAATGTGATTATCCCAATATACATAATGATATGCATTTCCCACTATTGGCAAAAAAAAAGTTGTGCATCCTTAATGAGCGGCCTGCTGTCCCCCATTTAATTCCTCCATGAGTGGCGTCTTCTGAAAAATAAATGCTGCTTCAACAGAAAGCACAACACTAAACCAATAACGGTGATCCAAGCTGCTGCATCCTCTCAAATGTTTGCTCATGTGTTGGAACTCCTCTTTATAAATATTTGTCATGGAGCATGTACACAGGATCTTCTCACAGCACGCCTTATCCATTTTTCTTCTGAAGCGCTTTGTGAATCATTTGATAGAAGGCATCAGCCGGATTTATATCATACAGTAACAAATATTTGGCTCACTGAGATCATGATGGATGATTGAGGCTGGCATATGTTCATAAACGGGCGCCTGTTTAGTCAGAGCTTTACTGGCACATAATGAGTTTATAGCCCCTTTCAGACATCTGATCATCATCCATCTGTCAAAGAAATAGCTTTTGGATTTTCCAACATAGATCTCCATCATAGGACGTTACAAGTCCAGTGTTATGGCGCATTTCCACTGCAGCGCGTAGCACGGTTTAAACCCGGCCCGTTTTTTGCGTTTCCACTAGGGGTAGTTCCGGCTAACGGGTACTTTTTCACAGTTTTTCTGGCTCTCCAAAATCCAGGTTCTTTCCGGGCCAACAACCGGGCTGAGTATGCTAAACTAGTGAGAGAATCGCTGGCAAGGGGGCTACAACTACAACAAAATGAACATATTTGACCGTGATTTAATTGTAATACACGTTTCAAAATGATGCCGAAGTAACAACATACTGATACCGGTTAGTAAAAACCATGAATTAATGCTTTGTCAAGTCTGCAGACAGACGGCAGGCGAAAAACCTTTTAAAATGCGTGTTTTCTGAATGGAGATCGGCTAAGCTAACGCAGTGTATGCTCCGACCGTCCACACTCACAACAACGGCCTATACAGACATAAATAAAGCAGCGACTGTATTCACCATGACACAGGCAGTCTGTGGTTTGTACTTGTTTAACTTTTGTCTAGTTTCTGAACAGATATGAGGAGCTGTGAGCTCTGTGTGCTAACAGCTAACGGCTGATGTTGGTTTTGTGGTTCGCATTGAAGATGACGTCACGGCTCCGCCTACACTGCGTTACTATAGTTACTGCCCCAGCTACTAAACTGTAATGGAAACGCAGCATTAGAGAGGACGTTTCAGCGCTACAACAGACAGAATGACATCGATCACAGCAGGAAATAGATCAAATATAGCTCAACCAATTTCTTATTTTGTTCAAGCTGCTTAATTTGTAGTTAAAGCTTTTTTTAGATTTTCATCTTTTAAGCAGCTGGAATGAAGGAAGCTAAACATTTAGGGCAAACTGGAGGGCTATCAGATAAATGCTTTGAGAGATAAAAATAACTTCCCTGCAGTACAAATATTTTTAGATCAAATAACTAGGAGAACATCGTACCCTTAAATTGGCTCATCAACAGCATTGAATCTTTATGTGCATGAAAAATCCTAATTTGGCCGACGTTTAATACTAATTAAACCGTTTTCTCAAGAAGGCTTCACTAGTCACGCGTTTAATCAACACTTATTGTGTTTTTCAGAAAGCAGCATGCTTCAATGATAATATATTTACATGGTGACTTTCTGAAGTAACCTTTTGTTGAAGTCTTCTTTCAGTGGCAGGTGTGTGGGTTTAGTCTCATGAAAATAAAAAGGGGTTGGCAGGCAATTTCAGAAAAGCATTTCAGTCAATTTAGAATAACTGTTGGGGCTGAAAACTCAATTTACATTCTTTGTTACGTTTATTCTGGTGCGAAAAAAGTGATGTTTACCACCTCAGAACAAACTATGAGGTCACGGTTATTTGAAATGATTGATTGACAGAATAGTCCTGCTACAAATTGTGTATATAACTTGCTAGATGTTATCAAGCCAGTGGCGAATGCAGAACAAAAAGCACAAAAGGGTTGGTGTCGTAAGTTCAAAAAGAATAGGATCCATATTCAATTTGTTATACCCAGGGTTCATACACTTTTTCACCAATGATTTTCCATGACCTTTACCTCATTTTCCATGACCAAAAAAATTACTCTTTCTCAGCGTACCACTGAAAATAGTTTATTTGAACATGGAACAGGAAAATAAGGTCTGCATATGAAACATGTTGTGCCTATCTAAAACAAATCAAATAGGCTTACTAGCTTCTACACGCTAAAGCAACCAACATCTCTCACCAGCAAAATACCTCGTGAGTTAAATGCCATTTTACGTTTCATTACTATACGATACAGTATTTATTATCATTATAGTATTACTATTTTGGCGATTAGATAAAATATAAATTATATTTGATGCAACTTTAGTTACATTTCCATGACTTTTCCAAAACTTTGGGAAAAATATTGCCAGGGCCTGGAATTAGCATTTAGAATTTCCATGACTTTTCCAGGTTTTTAATGACCGTAAGAACCCTGTATATTTTATATTGTTGCATCGACTGTCAGAGAGAAACCATTATTTATTTTATTTTATTATCATACATTTTACCTCCTTGTGTCTGTTAACCTGATCAAATGTTATATTTTGCTGCATGTACCTTTTAAAAAGTTCTTAACAAATAATCTGAGGGGAATTTCTTTTGAACTTGTGATGTGTCATTTTGTAAAGCGCTTTGAGCTGCATGCGTTGTATGAAAAGTGCTCTATAAATAAAGCTTTATTATGTAGTTTGTGTGTTGTTTTCTACCTGGTAGGAGCTGGTGGCAGGAGTAAAGTCTGGGAGGGGGCTGATCCTGGAGCAGCCGTGCCCACTGAGACAGAGAAGGGGCTGGCAGGATGGACCGCTCCGCCCTGAGGCAACTGGGACTGGACCACTGGCATGGGAGCTATCTGGATGATCTGGCATGGAAAGGAGAAGTCATAAAGAAAATAACAAATACACATTTATAGATTTACAATGCAAGTGGTCCTACTTTGATACAATTTGATTCTCATATCAGTGTCTGCAGTGAAGCTGTCTCACTGACCTTGCTTCCCGTCTGAGCGCCGTTCTGGACAGGAAGGGGTGGAGCCACGATGGGAAACTGCTGGGCAGAGGCTGGCGCTGTCCGTACTGTTGCCATGGGAACAAACATTTTGCCCTGGAGCACTGGAGATTGTGTTTGCACTGAAGCAAGAGAAAGAGAAGAAAGGAAGAATGAGTGATTTTAATGTGTAGTGACCGCGGAATTATAGCCAAATGCACTCTACTTTCTAAAAGGCTTATCTGTGCTCAATGTGAGACACGCGTTCAGATGGAGCACGTTTTCTAAAGCCAACAAAGAAAATGTAACAGTACCCAGTGTTTCCGCCAGAGCAGGGCTGAGTGACTTCACGTCGTGTCACGTGACTTGAATTTTGAATTGAGCCGTCCCTTATAGATACTATCTCTTTACGTATTAGTGATGGGAATTCCGGCTCTTTTTAGTGAGCCGAATCATTTGGCTCGGCTCACTAAGAAGAGTCTTTCGGCTCCTAAACTGCTCTTCATGTTACCACAGTTTACCACGGAGCCTCAGTTTCGCCGCTGCGAGGCTCCGGCGCTCGCAGTTCACGCGCGTGCTCCACTAGCACCCCCCCCCCGTCAAGGCTCGCCGGCAGTACACTTTCCGTCACAGGAACACGCTTTGCTGGCGGCGAAAATAATCAAACCAGACTCCTTTGCCCCTCCAACAGGGAGGGATGTCCTTGTCCTTTTTCCTTTACGTCATTTCAAGCGATAAAAACTCGATCTTCTCTCGAATTATTTTTTTTTTGGACGCCCTCGGCTCGAGTTCAGGGCGTTCTGAGCTGAATAAGGGCGTCAAATGACGGCAAGACGCCCCCCTGGCGGAAACGCTGACAGTACCACAAGGATTCTTAGGATTCTCGCTTTGCTTGGAAACCGAGAAAAACATACTTCATAACTGGGAGGAGTTTAGATGAGAATAGAATTTGATTAGGAGCAGTATAAAAAGGCTATGCACGAGCGATTAGTTGTTCAGAGTGTTCAGCTGCCTGATTCTGAAAAAATAACTTGTCACAATTATTTTTGACTGATATTTTAGTGTGATTAACAATTAATACCTTTTGCATAATTTCTCTCAATATGAATCAAAAGGTTTAATATAACTTTTTTAAGATGATCTGTGTGTTTGAAATAGACTGTTCTGTTTTAGTCCATTAAGGTAGATCAAACAAGCCTCTACTAAAACTCTCACCTCTAGACCCCGGGCTGACCACTCCCACTGCAGAGCTGGACGTGTATCCGGACCCCTGCTGCTTCCCATTGGCCAGAGACATGTGTGTGGGTGGAGCTGTGGGCAGGTTGAAGATACTGGTTGGCTGGCTGAGATGCTGAGGAGGACTCTTGGGGTGGGTGTTGGCAGGTAGGGTGGGCAGGATGTACTGGACTTGTGTGATGGCCTTACCCCCGTGTGAGGCTAGGGAAGAGGCGGGAAGGAACTGGGGATGAAGCAGGGAGAGAGGCAGGGGCCCGTTGGTTTGGCTATGAGACACAGCGGAGGAGGGGAAGGCTTGCTGCTGGTGGTGGGAGGGGGTGAGGAGCTGTACAGCAGGCTGAGCAGACAGAGCCCCTCCTAACACCAAATTAGTCACGACACCACCATGGCCTGCACCTAAAGGATGAGGTGATGATGAAGAGTAGTACCCACCCCCTGTGGCTGGCAAACCGCCTCCTGATCCAATCAGAAAGTGCGGCTGCTGTTGGGGAGTCAGGGACTTCCTCTCTGGCGGATGAGGGCTGGACGATGTGCCTCCGTCTCTGGATTTGCTGGCGATGGGCAGCGGTGTGCTGATGACAGGACGCATCACATTGGTCACCACCGTGGACGCCACCCTCACAGCGCCCATGCCCGGGAGAAAGGTCCCGCTCAGTGATCCTACCGTGGAGGGATGATGCCCTCCAGCTGAAGAAGTGGTGATGACTGATTGGCCAGAAGTGAGGGAGAGAGATGTGGCTTGCACTCCTCCTCCTCCTCCTCCTCCTTCTCCCCCAAATGTGTCCTTACCCTCTCCTCCTCCTCCTCTGTCCTTCCTCCTGTGATCTGAAAACCCTCCCCCTCCTGATCGCCCCTCCTCATAACGCTTGCTGCTGGGGTAAGAGGACAGTGAGACACTCCTGCCATGCGGGGTATGATGCGAGGAAGACGAGGAGCAAATGACTGGAGCGAAAACCCTCTGTAAAGAAAGACATTATTTTTAGATTAAATGAAGGCAAGTACTTTTGAATGACTGACGATAGATAGATAGATAGATAGAGAAATAGATAGAGAGATAGATAGATAGATAGATAGACAGATAGACAGATAGATAGATAAAAATATATTGTTCAAGCTGGTTACCTTGCGATCACTTTCATCTCCAGAACCGTTCTCACTATCGCTGTCAGTCACCCGCTCCTTACACTTGAGGTCTATGGAGCTGCTAGGATAAGGGTCCTCTGTGGAGAAGAAAAAATACTCTACAGCTACACTTGATAATCCTTGCAGTTCATAATCCAATCGCTTCAGCGTGTATTTAGAGTCTACTATCAATCCTATCTGATCTTTAACATCAAAACAAGGCAGTGGTAAAAAAAGACTGGACACAATTCAGCCACATTCTGTGCATTTAATTCAAAAGGAAACATACAGCCAACAATGATGAGTTCAATATGCAGATGCTGGGAATGTATAAAGTACATTAATGACACAGAAGCAGTGTACTAACACTTTAACAAAGGTAATCCAACAATCGTTTTCAGTGTAGAGATGGTCTTAATTCTCACCAATGACATCGTCATCTCCCTCTTCCTCACAGATTACCATGCGCTCCTCATCACTGGTCATATCCTCGCTGACTCCCCGCTGGGACCGAGACAGGGACGGGGCATGACTCGGATACTGACTGCCACCATCCCCACACATCTGAAAAAAAGTAAGGAACCATGTAGCAGAGATGCTTTTGAAACAGTTTGCTTTATTTTATCTGAAGTATGACATGACCTCTCATTATAGAAACATGCCTTATATTCTACTGTCAAAATTGACATGCTATTAACCCTTAGATGCACGAGTGACTGGACCCTACTCTCTTCCATAAGGGGGTCAAAAAGGACACGTATTAGAATAATATGTGTTTTATACAATTTTTGTCATTTTGGTTAAGAAAAATCACTTTATAATATTTAATATTATATTTTGGTTCACACTAGAAATATTTTATATTTAATTTTTCACTATTTATAATTTTAGAGATTTTTTACATTTTGAAAAAAAACGTTTGAACATATTGATGCAAGATCTCCGCTATTCTGAGACCCTCACAGTATTCCAGTCCCTTTTCAAAACTCATCTCTTCTCCTCTTGTCTACTCATAGCCCACCCCCCATCAATCCATGCCGGTTGATCAAGTTTGATAGTCCTATACCCCCCACCCTAACCTTCCCTTATATTGTAAAGCGATTTTGAGTCCTTGAAAAGCCCTATAAAAATATAATGTATTATTATTATTATTATTATTATTATACTGACAGGTATCAGATCTGGCTGTGTAAAATAATCTTCCTGAGAGGTGTCACTTGTGATGTAGTCTGTGTGGTCCACAGTGAATGTATTCCTGACAGCAACAGGTGATAAGAATCAAAGGTTCCCATAGGATCCCATAGAAAATGCATGCGGGCCATTTTTGACCCACTTATGGAAGCTTGGGGTAGAAATACAAAAACTTAATTTAAAATTTGAATGGCATGATATCCAAAACATGTTTTTTGAGGAATAGCTGGAATATGAAATGATAAAAAAAATGTAATTACAAAGATACTTCAAGAAAACCACCTCACCGGGTCAAAAAAGACCCACTTATGCATCTAAGGGTTAAAGAAAATCTGTCAGAGAAAAGTATTTCTGTTGCAGTGACTCTCCTGTAAAACAAACTAACTTTCATCAAGTCATGTTTACAAAATCAGCAGAACTGTTGCTGTATCCAACAGTGATAATGATCTTGATTCTATGTTCACAATATTCAAGGTTAAAAAAAACGAAATCAACATTTGCTCCTCCATACCTGTGCCAGTTCTGCCAGAGCCTGTGTGTTCCCCCTGTCACTGCGCTCCAGGCTGTGCACGGCGCTTTGAGAGAAGGCCCGGGGTCGGGTGAGCTGGCCCACATGACCTTCTGCTGCGCTTCTTTCACACACGCCCACCAGACTAGGCCCAACCCCCTTCATCTCCACAGAATGGGGCTCTGTCAGGGAGCAAAAAAGAGCACTGTTAAAGTACTGGAAAGGATACTGTAAATAAAACATGTTGTAAAATATACATCTTTATGTGATATCATTAGAGCTGGGTGAAACTAGGGCTGATCACGATTATTTTTGGTCAATAATTGATATCACGATTATTAAAACGATTATCCATTTACTTAAGTATAATTCAACTGAAAAAAAGAAAAAAAAAATCAATAATTTTTTTTTTTTTTTTTTTAAATAAAAATAATTATCGTTTTATTTCGATTACGGTTGTTTTCGTAATCGTTGCAAGCTAAAATCGTAATCGAGATTAAAATACGATTAATTGCACAGCCTTAGGTGAAACCAACCTGTAGACTCAGACATGCTCCTCTCTCTGATGTCTTTCCCCCCCCGGGACCCCACGGCCATCAGAGCTGGACTTCTTCCTGTCTTTGTTGCCACCACTTCCAGTCCGGGTGGGCCTTAAAGTGGGCCTCTTTCACCTGGGAACAGAAGAAGGGAAAATGAGCAAGTGAAAAAGAAGACAAAAATGTAGTATGTGTACTATAGGTTAGCACAAAAGGATTAAAGAGGCAATAGATACTTTTAATGCATGAACTGTAAATATTGTTTTCACAATGTAACGGGTATAGAATAGTGACACCATTGATGTTAAGATTTAGGTTTCCAGAGCCTTGCTTTCAGAATGCAGTTGTCTGCCACGGGGGTACGGTCATCGCCGGAAATGCTTAATTTAAAGCTAAGGGAAAATAAATGCAGTATATCAAAAGCAGTGTTGCCGACTTTTTTCCAAAGAAAGTAGCTAGCAATAGCTCCAAAAGTCACAACCATTAGCATCATATGCTAATTTGACTGATGACGACATCCTAGCTTTGAGGTTGTGTCGGTTGTAGTGCAAGAGGAAAGTGAAAGACCCCTTGCTGTCCGCAGAAGAGCTGTGGACTGCAATTACTCTCAGCAGGAGAAGGAAATAATCACAATAATATGTTTTTTCTAGGCTGAGGAAAATGGAAAGTATATCAGTTGTCTTTAAATATATCACATGAAAAAGCTGGGAAAGAAAAGTTGTCTATTGCCACTAATGTTGATACATTGGTTGGTCATTGCATGTGTGTACCTGGAAAGCTAAATCATGATACTTTTGTTTCTCTTTGGGTCCCAGGGCATACCACCACTCCCCAAGGATCTTGCTGACTGTCCTGTTGTCCTGGTTCGGGTGCCGCTGGTGCACCAATGCTCGATGGCGCTTACTGAAAATCATAAATGCATTCATTGGTCGCCGGATGTGGTCCTTCTCCCTCTGAAAGACAGAAAGATATTACATGTGTTAGTAAAGGGAACATTGAGAATTCCGATCATTATGATGATGATGATAGGAGCAATATAAAGATCAACCTTTCCAGGGCTGCTCTTATCTCCATCTTTGGGCAGCGCACTGAGGGACTGAGTGCGTCTCTTCACGGGT
The DNA here is from genome assembly GCF_902827165.1 of Trematomus bernacchii. Lineage (NCBI taxonomy): Eukaryota > Metazoa > Chordata > Actinopteri > Perciformes > Nototheniidae > Trematomus > Trematomus bernacchii. Next base: position 962,016 of record NW_022987558.1, read on the forward strand.
GATATAGCGAGGGGAGGCTCTGGTACAACGCCTGGGAGAAAGCTGAAACAAAGTGTAATCTATATTAGATTGTATCCTTGAGGACAAAACGCACATGCAGATCTGCTTTCGCTTTGAAACTGTAAGAGGTTTTTTTGTCTCTGGTATTATTTATCCCCGAGCTTCAAGTCTCTCAGATGCAGACACAGAGCACAAGTAGTTCATCTCCCATGAGATACATCAGCAGATTCAGCAGATAGCTCATCCATTTCAATGGCTGACGGCCTGGCCACTGCCTTTCATATAGTGATAAAGCCCAGAGATGGAATGCTTTTGTTCCCATCTGCTTTGTTCTGGCATTGAGCTCTTCTGCCCAAATTAGCGCAAAGATACAGAACATTTCACACTCCCATATTGTATGTGTGGGTACCACAAAGAGAACATTACTGTGAGGGCTGACTGGGACAAATACATAACCACTTTTTATAAAAAGACACTGGCAAGGTTGCAGGTGCAGGGTGTATCTTTAAGTGTTTATGTAATCTCACAGCTTTGCACATTGAATCACTACATAACGCAAAAAGTGCTCTTACGGGTCATCCACGTCACTCTCTGTTTCGCTGTCTGGCCTCTCCCTCTCCGCATCGCCTTTCTCCTTCTCTGGAGGCGGCTCATCAGAAGAGGGGGTAGGCCGGGATGGAGGACCTCTCTCTACCATGGGAGGTGCCTCTGCAGGCTCTTGTGACTGTGCTGCCACCCCCTGACAGTCTGAGGAAAAACAACAAAGAGATGCATTTTTGTCCGGGGCATAGAAACCAATATATGGAACTTAAAACAGTATCCAAGTAACTGATAATACAGGTTACATTGCATCCAACATAAATTAATACAGTACCTGTCTTCAGACTGGCTGCTTGGGGGTGGTTGACAGGGTGATGGCCCTCTCCTGGCAGAGAAGAAGCATCTGATTGGGTGGGTGCCAGGAAGGGGACCAATGAATGCCAGGGGAAGACTGGAACTGACCGGGGCTCTACGTTGGTCCAGACTGCGGAGGATAACAGCATGGTTTATTTCAGATAACACCACAGGATGTCCAGACGTTTATAAAAAGCTGCTCAGAAATCACATTCAAGACAACAAGGTTGTGTTACATTCAGATTTTAAAGATAATATATGTCCTTATTTGGAAAATCAAGATCCTCAGTGCAACACCAAGACAAGAGGTGCAATCTTACTCCCATCACAAACTCTAATAATTTCTTCCAATATGTTTGTGACGCTAGCATTCATGTTTTTGTTATCATTTTAGAGTCATATAACCACACATAAATTACTAAATTCTGGGTCACTGTTTTCACAGTAGCTTTCATGTTAGCACTCTAATAATGGGCATCTGAGACATTAGGTGAAAGCTATTCATTTCCTGGCAGAATATAACAATATCATAAATGAGAGCAACCCAGAATAACAGCACTGCCACAGTAGCCCACCTACAGCCACTTGAGTGGTTAAATAACTCCAACAACAGCAGATGTACAAAAGGACTGTCTGTTCTCAATAACAGGCTGGATGGAGAACAGAAGCTAGTACACTCTGAACCCCCATAAATGAGTAAGAGCTGTATAAATCACATCATCATTATCTTAATTATTGAAAAACACAAGTTGATGAGGATGCTTTTCCATGAACTAAAGTATCTGTATCATATAAACCTACAAAAATAGCTTGTTTAATAATAATTTAACATTTTTGTTGCATTATGCCTCAAGTGCACAAAAATATAATGTTGCTGTATGGAATAGATCTGACAAAAAGGATTATTTTTAAATATATAAACAGTAAGGTAAGTGATAAGGACTAACCAAACATGCTTAATCCTTGGCGGAGATACTGTGGATTCTCTGATGAGAACATGATTGAATGAAATCCTTGATGTTTCTCCCAAAAAGAATAATCAAAAAAGAAAGTGTGTCCCTTTAAAGTTCCTTTCTACACACATAAATCCAGGGTTAAGAGACATCTTTAATCCAAAATCTCGAGCAGATATTGCAGAGTTCACAGATGACCAGTGCTCAATGGTGTCTGTATCCCAAGAGGTTGCGTTCATCATTCACAATAACAACTGCATCAAGGGGATTTCAGGATGTGGCATGAAGAAGAATCCTTTTTAGTTACAATGCCAGTAAACATTAAATACGTCTGTCAACAAGAGTCCATCAATCCGTATCGCAGAATGCCGCCATATAAAACTGCACATGAATCAAACATCAGTGTACAGAATGTACTATAAACGAATTCAATATAATACAAAACGTAAGTTAAATAAGTCAGAATGCAACAGAGTATTGACGACCAATTTAAAACGATGATTATGATCGAAGCCTAGCTCTCTCTCCTCACTTTGGTCTAATTACCCCCGATGCCCTCTCTCTGTTTGTTTACATTACTCCAGCAGCTCGGTCATGAAGGGGTTAACAAGGCCTGCAGCCCATCCACGGCTTGGATTAAAACATCCGCCCGGGAACTACGCAGTGTTATTGGGCCATGTCAAAGCTCACTCTGCACCACCATACAGCTGCAGACAGGTGGGCTCGGCAGCTGTTTAAGAAGCACTACCTGCTGTAAGAGGGCTCTGTATCGATCAGGCTTAGAAACACTGCAACAAGCAAATTGGGGCGATCAAAACTAATGTGATTCGTCTAACTGGGAAGTGCGACAGAGGAAACTGCTTTAATGTCCAAGTGTGCACTGCTTACCCACACATCGACTTTAATACTTGCTGATTCATGTAATAAAGCAACAGAGAAGCCAGTTTATCTGCCTCTTGCAACAACCGGAGCCTCGAGAGCACCGCTCCAAACGGGACCGACCTCTCGGGAACGCCCCTGGTCGTGCACCCGCCGCACAGACAGAGGCAAAATAAACGAAATTGTTCTCATGTCTTAACTACTAAAGCGTATTCACACGTAGAGCCTGCTAAAAGAGAAAAGAAAATCAAGCAAGGACCGTTTTCAGAAGTTGCATTAGATCAAATTATTTTTACCAACATCTGCTTCCATGCACCTGTCTAAACCTGGCAGATTGGTTAAAACACCTGCCAAGATATGAAATCACTTAGTAAAAAGGATAACCACCAAACTTGGGTTCACTCGTGTTTACTAGGCATTAGCAGATGTCGTTGACAGTAAATCTGGTGCATTCATCCATCACCCAGTGCTCCCACTATCTATCTGATTGGTTAGCAAAAGAGCTAACAAACACTGTTCTCTACTACAAGCTCTTCTGTACAGTATATAAGTCTACTAGCTCCTATCCTACCTGGCCGATCTGACCACAGACCTGACGTTAGCTAGCAACTGATTAGTCTACAACACAGCGATTATAAAGCGACCACGGTGAGGACTCCTGGCTCCAGACTGCGAACTGAGAAAAAGATGGGATGAATCGCAGTTTTTTCTCCTCCTCAAGGCAGCAAACGAGTGCTTGGTTCAATATGACCAAAATACAGGACCTGAACCCGATGGGGGGGCTTTAAAAGAAGCGCTACAGCAACGTTAAAGCCGTCGGTGAGATCCGTCCGTCTGCAGCAGGTTAGCTAGCCACTTCGTGCGGACGACATCGGCTCCACTTCGGTTAATTTCGGTGTAACGCGTGTTGTTTTGTTCCAGAAAAGTCCCCGTACAGCATCCCAGCCTGACTTTACTTACTCCTTTATTTGTGTCTCGTCTCTCTCTCTCACAAGCCTTGGCCCTTTCTTTCTCTTTCCCTCCCTCTTCCCTCTTGTTGTAAACTAGGCTGTTTGCCCCCCCCTGCATCTCGCCCCCTCCCCTTCTCGTCCTGTCAACCTCGCCCAGCCTTATCCCGCCTTCCGCAGCAAATCCAACTCTCCTATTGGCTATTGCGGCCAGCTGTCATCTGCCCGCCGTCAACCCTGATTGGTCGGCGTGTGCACTGGAATGCCAGTCATATGCAATGTGACCCGGCTTTACACTCAAATTATGTTCTTATCACACAAACTGAGCTGATCCTAAATATAAAATACAGATAGATAAAATAAATATCGTGTTTTGTATCTATTTGAAAACCTGAGTTGGAGTTCAAGTCATTAATCAAAACATGTGTATTTGTATGTTTCTTTCAGTAAGCCCACCCCACGCTAATGTCATTGGTGCAGGAGTCGTAGTAAACCTTGATTGATGATTGAAACAACCAATCAGAAGCCGACACTCAGATGTAGGCTAACCAATGGCTTAACAGAAGTAAGACACGATCCCTCCTACTCGCAATAGCTCGGTTATATAGCTTTATTTCCATACATACCATCCTATGCGGGGTGGCGCTAGTGAGCTACTGTTTACTTTCCACGCCGCCTTTGAGTCTTTTATGCAATCTGCACAGGGGGTTGGTGTTATAGAGGGCTCTGGGTTCAAGATGACAATGCATATCCACGTCCAGACCGAATCAGCAAAATACACTAATGAGAGGGATAATAAATATTTTTCCTGGCAATGCTACTTTGGTTTTAGGGAGAGCAGCTAACAGTAGAGAGGATAGTGATGTAATATTTTTCCACCATAAAAAGCTGTTTTTAATCCTCAAACATTTTTTCCTTCCCTCCATCATGCAAATGTGCCTCTTTGAGACAGAATTGTTGCAGCAAATATTCTGATGCAACACTCACAGGGCCAGAGGTATAGAGGGAGAAAATAATTGAAAACAGGAGAGTATAGAGGTGGTTAGAAACAGAGGGAAAATGGGTGGAGAGGACCAGAGGGTAAAAATAGACTGAGAGTCATTTTCAGCAGGAGAGGCAGAGAGGGAGGAGGAGGGTGGGTGGGTGCAGAGAAAAACAACTTGTGAAAACAGAACTTTCTCTTTAAATGGAGGAAGGGCGTGGGGGGCCAGAGACGGGGGAGGCAAGGGGGGAGGCAAAAGGGAGACAAAGGGAAAGCATTTAAAGAAACCTATATTATAATACAGGAGGACACACAGACACACACAGTTGTGTAACCATGATCTGGTTTCCCGTCACACTGTATGAGTCAAGAAGTCATGCTCATGAGACAAATACAATACTGGGAGGGACTTAATGACCATCAGGAGCTCGGTTACTGACCAATAAGGCTGTGAGGGTTACTGGCAGCCACTGTCCTCTGTAGTAAACAAAGTTAACCCCTCCCAGGTTTCATTTCTACAGTAGGGGAGAGTCTACAGCCTGAATAAAGCTTAAAGATCCAAAATAAAGTTGTCAAAAATAAAAATAAACGTTCAGTATGGGCTTATGATAGTGATTTAATCTCAGTAGTAAGTACAACTTTAATCGTAAAATGTATTCCTGATACAACAATTGTATTCTTAACATTTTATTTCAACTTTATTCTTACATTTCCTTATGCCTGGCACACATACTGAAAGTTTGCCTACTTTATTCTCAACCTTATGCAAAAAATAAGTCCACCTCAAAAAAATTCCTGGCTTAAAACACACCCTTCAGAATTACATTTGGGTCTTTGCTACTGTACAAGTGAATTGAAAACAAATGCTAACATCTCAAACTAAAAGGAGCATGTTTGCAGTGTGCCTAAGCTCCTTCAAAACGTATCTTCTCAGCCATTAGCATCAGTAGGTCATCTTGTGTCATGTCAAAGTGTGGGTGGACTGTATGTACTTCTTTTATGAGTAGGAGGTTAGGGTTAGGGTTGAATTAATAGGATTTAGAATAAGAGACACAGAGAGAGAGAATAAGAGATTAAGGCTTATCAACTGCACCAAGCTCTCAATAAGTCAACCCAGCGAAACACAATGAGCTAAATGGAGGGAGTTGGACAGCTTGGCTGTGTGAGTGAAAGGAGAGGAGGCTGAAGGAGGGCAGGGGTGGAGATGAGGGATTACTGCGGCCGCTCTGTGGTCACAACCCTCTGTAAACATTAAAAAACCCCTTAGTAATAATCTTCATCTATCCAATTACTCACAGTATAGAGTAATCTGTTTTTCATTTAGCCTGGGTTGAATCATTCTGGATTGATTCACAAGAAAATACTGCAAAATACATTTGAGTCACAAGTGTGTCACTTCAGAGATGTGTCATTCAGCAGCTATCTGAGCACAAAACGATGCAAGATAAGAAAATATGTTTGACTAAAAGCATGAAGAGCTGCAGAGGGGAGGTGAGGTAAACATGAGACGTTGGTGGGGAAACCACAGTATTCTGGCACTTAGTCATATGTGATAAGCAGCAAAAGCAGGGAGAGGGTGAAAAAACAGCAGAAGAGAAATCCCCCTCAGCTGAGCTTAACTCTCTCTCCGTGCTGCCGTGTGATATCTGTGTAGGTGTTCAGCAGCGTTCATTGGCTGTCTCCTCTTAGCAGAACTTCATGCTATTAATGTGCGCATGTATGCAGGTTTCTACCCCCCAATTACATCTGTCAAACACCACGTGACCTCATACAAGAAACTTTTTTGTTTCTCCTCCTCCTCCTCCTCCTCCTCCTCCTCCTCCTCCTCCTCCTCTCCTCCTCCTCCTCTCCTCCTCCTCCTCCTCCTCCTCCTCCTCCTCCTCCTCCTCCCTCCTCCTCCTCCTCCTCCTCCTCACCTACGCTGGCACCGTGGAGGCGGAGCACCTCCTCTTCGCTCACTCCCATCCCATCTCTCTCATCCCTTAATTCATCTTCCACGTCTCTCCCTCTCACAACCCACCATTTGCTCCGTCCAATTATAACTCGATCCACCAGTCCTTTTGCAGTTACCATGGCAACAGCTATGTCGGGCACAGGTCCCCGTGCCACTGACCATCGCCATCATCAAAATAAAAGTTGGGCAATTATTTGTTAAGATGGCTTGCGGACACCCAGAGGGACGGATTTGTGGAGAGCAAAGTATTTCTAAGACACTGGGCTTGATCATGGTTCAGCTAATGTTAAGAAAACTGCTATTTGGTTCAATGTCACAAGAACGCACCGCTGAGTATTGAGAAGAACATAGCAACAATTACTGGGAACTGAATAAATCTCATCCGTCACATGACACACTTCACGCTCCATGGCTAAACATGCAGATGCTCCGACTCTAAATAATAAGCATCGAAGCAAATACATGAAAGGCAAACTTCAAATCGCCGTTCGTGGACCCAGATTTCTCTCAGCAACTGTGAAGGAACTTGTAATGTTTGTGTTGGCCATCTGGGGGCAGTACTAGCCTGCAGATAAATGGCCAACTGACAGGCAGCAGCAGAACAACCAGAGCAAAGCCTGTGAAGGCACAGATTCAAGGATAGGAGAAGAGCAGAGTGGCGATGAAGGGGAAGAAAGACATCCCCTGAGCTAAAGTCCTATCGTTGGAAACTTTGGGACTGTGGGGAAAACTGTGATCTTCAGAGAACAATTACTGTGGGTTCAAGTGAGAAGCAAGTCTGAATACGGGTCTAACTTTCAGTCAAAGTCTTGGAGTCACTTAAGGACTCCCACTGCACCAGTGCATTTTGAGAATCTCCCAAAAGTATGCATCTCACGGTAGTAAATGGGATTATCGTTGCACGTGAGTATTGTAGTAAGTCTTGAAGGCCTCATATGTGCTTTGGTGCCAGTCTAGATGGCTGTGTGATCCAGATGTGGTTGTTGCCATGGCCAGGGAGGATATGCAGGGCTTTAAGCGTTACGTAAAGCAGGGGCGGGAGGGAGGGAGTGGGGATGTTATTCCCGGGTATCCGTATCCGGGTAGACCAGGATGAGAGAGCGAGGAAGTGGAGAGGAGGAGAAGCGAAAACACTGCAGTGCGATGGAGCGAAGGGTTTAAAATAAATGTGACATTATTTTTCGAAATGAAAATAAAAAACGATACGGAGGGAATCGAGAGGGCAGAGAAAAATCTAAGTGCTAAATAAGAGAGTGAAAAAGTGCGTTGACGTGTACACAGAGTGTGACATGTTTACTCAGTGTTGCACAAACTGCATGTGCGGGCGACACAAGACAGATGGAGAATCAAGCACACTTGATCATGTTGTCATTTGACTTTCAACCACTTTTATGTTAGCTAATATTGAAATATATCTCATGCAACCTTCATTTGATATGTGCACAATACAAGATATCCTGTTCAAGAAACAATGATGCTAATAATGATGATGCTCACAGACTCCATCCTGCAGCACAGAGTGTGAGCTGTCGAGCAGTTTGAGGACGTGGACAATACAGAGTCTCTGTTGAAGCGGGGATTTGGGTAACAGAGAACAATGACACAAGACACATTCAAACAGACGGACAGAGACAAAGTCCTCTAGGTCCCTCTGTGAAAAGGACACTTTCCTTATCGGCTTCAGAGCTAGATCGATAGACGATGGCACTAAGAATGACAAAAAGGGAAAGGGGAGCCAAAAAAAAAAGAAAAGAGGAAGAGGTACGAGAGGAGAAAGAGAAAAGGGAAAGGGCGGGGGGAAAGGGAAAGGAGATGAAACGGAACACAAGGCGGGAAGCAGGGAGAGGAAACCCGCAGAGGAGCAGCAGCAGGGCGGGGACGAAGAAAGAAAAACCCCACACCCCACACACACACACACACACACACACACACACACACCACAAAAACACACACAAACACCCACACAACACACACACACACACACACACACACACCACACACACACACACACCACACACACACACACACAAACACACACACACACACACACACCACACAAACACACACACACACACACACAACACACACACACACACCACACACACACACACACACCACACACACACACACACACACACACACACACACACACACACACCACACACACACACACACACACACACACACACACACACACACACACACACACACACACACACACACACACACACACACAGTTGTGTTCTGGCTACCTCCGTGTGATGTTTGCTTTGTTGCCATGGCAACAGACGTTTTGGCGCTCACACATCATATCCGGTGCTCTGATGATTGACGCTTGGTTACTCTGTCTCATACACACACACACACACAAAAACACACTGCATGCAACACACACGTGACACCATGAGAAAAAAGAAAAAAAAGGTCTCATCTTTGTCGCTAAGACTTCTGTTCGCTGTCCCTTTAACAGTTTTGATTTCACAGGAAGTTACGGTGACGCCTTTAAAGATGTTTAATTAACGTACAAATTAGCACTTTTACGTGGGAAAACATGTACACACGGACAAATACACAGCTTTGTCTTAAAAGTGCGTGACAGTCACAGTTGCGGAGCTTAAATGAAGCCCGGGTTGATGCATTATTCTGTGTGAATGAAGAAAAAACACTGAATATACAGTAAATGTGTACATGTAGGATTATAATGTGTGTAACATAAGAGGAGTATCTCACAGACATACTTATCCCTGAATTAAATGTAATTAATTCATCTCACGGCGTTTTACATATCATCTTCTCTTTGTTTCTTACACATTACATCTGCAAATAACTGTAAGATCTATAAACTGTTCAAACTAAATTGGTTTGCTCAAATATTGTCCTTTAATAAAATACCACACATTTTACAGTAATTGTATTTAATCCTAATGAAATACAAGTTCCTAACTAACCTCACGAACATACCGAACACTTGGTTTTTGCAAATTACTTTTATGTATCCAATTGTTTTTTTTAATTGAGAGACCGGATGTAAGTTTTTTTCCAGCCCCCGAGTTAGTGCATGTGTTATTATTTATAATCTAATAGAAAAACTTTCTGACCAATATCAAATGTGTGGTCTTTTTGGTATAAATTGATTAAATGAACACTGATACTGTTTTCTGAATCATATTTATTACCATAAAACTAAGACGCACATTTTCAATTTGCAATTATTCTTCAAGATCAAGTTTCTGTGAAAATTCCCAATGACATACACAGAACACTAATCAACCTATTCAAAAAAAAAACGTACTGTTTATCATTTGCTGATATTTTACAAGCTGTTAAGCAGACACCAACACCTACACAAACTTGCAAACATACACACGTGTTTTTGCACACGGTGTTTCCTACTTTCCTTCGCATCTCACACTCTCCTACGACCATATGCAGAAGCTAACGCATGCTTTCTAACTCTGCAAAAAAAAACACCCACATGTTCGTGCTCGTAGATCTTTAAAATAAAAACACACGCACACACTGGCGAGCGTGCACGCACACACACACAAAGAGATGCCATTCATTCATTCAGCGTCCTTTCAGCTGCCGGAAAAAAGGGGATCTGATGAGGGAGCGTACACTCAAAATGACCAGCGTTCCCTTTCCTGTCCACTTCTCTGTCCACACTTGGGAAAAGTCCACGCAGAGATAAGTACACACACACATTGAGAGTAAAATGCTCTGGGGAAGTGAATGACAATAACTTACACTGTATGTCTGTATATTACAGAACTGAAGAAGTAGGCTCTTATTCTAAGCTGATGATGAATAACACACACACACACACTTTATAGTACAGCATTTCCCACACAGGGGCTTGAAAAAGAAATTCTTCACACACCCACACAAAACATACAACCTATATCCCACACATAGTCACACACAGACAGAAAAAACACAGACACACACACACACACACAAACAAACAAAACACACACACCACACACACACACACCCCAACAGTCTTATACTGTAGTGTAGGCTAAGACTGCTACCTACGCCTTGTTTTAAAAACACACACACACATGAACATACTCACAGCAAGAGTGAGCGGAAATAGTGAGTAGTGAGTGAGACGATAATAGTCGCTAAGGTCAGGAAGTCTCACACACACACTTATCATAAGCATGTTGTCAGACTTTTTGAAGAAACAAACAACTGCAAGATTTGTCCAAAACTTGCTGTTAAATATTTCTCTTTTCCTCCGTCTTCGTCTTTTATCTACGCTGGGTGTACTCTCCGAGGCATTCCTCATTCTCTTTCTGATCTAATCCCTTTTTTTCTCCCTCTCTCTCTAAAACACAAAATCAAAAACAAGTTGATGGAAACTGGCCTACATACATGTAGCCCACACGCTCCAAACCAACCCTTTTGCTGCCGTCTTTAAATGTTAATTTATTGTGCAGCACTGATTTGAAGCAGCTTACACTCCATTATTTAGTTTTTCTTCAGATTGTTATGGAACTTCTTCGTTCCTTTCTATATGAATCCATTGTGGTTGCATTGTGTTCTTGTCTATATAGTGTAGGTATGATTGCTACCACTCAGCCACGAAGTCTCTGTCTATAAGGACTAGAATATAAGAGGGACTCTCCAATATCGACCAAACTACTCCTGTATAACGTACTGGCCTAATCCCAACAGAAAACCACCCATGCCTGTGCATATATTTATTTCTCTCTCACACACGCACATGCATTAATACAGAGAAAATTATTTTTTCATCCGAATAGTGTGTCACTTACTGTTTGCATTTCAAATCAAACAATGTATTATTACTTTGGTGTATTTATCTTGCAATGACTTAAGTATGCACAAATGATCTGTCCAACCATGTCAATCGGGGCTCTCTTCCTCTGAGTTACCGTGAGGGTAAATACTTTACTGGGTGCCCTATTGCAACTGTTTGATATAGTGATTTAAAAAAAAATGTTTGAGTCATCAGCAGAGATTCTCACAAACTTTTTTTAAGTGCCCGTTTGAGAGCTTACATAGGTCACATGATCAGCTGTAGCATTGAGTTTAGTTCTACCAGCAGACATGAGGATGGTGGACAGAACACACACACACACACACACACACACACACACACACACCACACACACACACACACACACACACACACACCACACACACAACACACACACACACACACACACACACACACCACACACACACACACACACCACACACACACACACACACACACACACACACACACACACACCACACACACACACACACACACACCACACACACACAACACACCACACACACACACACACACACACACACACACACACACACACACACACACACACACACACACACACACCACACACACACACACACACCACACACACACACACACACACACACACACACACACACACACACACACACACACACACACACACACCACACACACACACACACACACACACACACACACACACACACACCACACACACACACACACACACACCACACACACACACACACACACACACCACACACACAATTTGATAATGAAAAAATATTAATAGAGCAGCAAATAACAAAGCACGGTTCTCTCTGTGGAACTGCTACCTCCGCGACCCGACCACGGATAAGCGGGAGAAGATGGATGGTCCTCTAGTCTCCATTTTATTTTTAAGGAAAATGTCCTTTATTAAATTAAAAAAATTAAAGCTTCAATACATCTCCCTCTCTTTCAATCTGTGTGTGAACATGTGTGTTTGTGTGTGTACAAAAATTAAACAAAAGCCAACTCGTGAAACTACATTTTCACATCATTTGTCTCGTCTTCGTCTCATTTATGAATGCAACTTGCAATAGCTTCAACTGAATTCACATTAATAAAGAAAACTATTTCTGATTCTCCTCTGGTGCTTTTCTCAAGATGTAGCTGCACTATCTCTGCATTTCTCTGTGGAGTCTCACTACAAGAATTATTAGTATTTTACTGCAAAATGCTGGATAACCTGCTAGTTCAAGGCCAGTGAACAGAGCGACTCGTCAGTCCTTTCAGAGGGATCTCTGTTTTGGCAGCAGATCACACTACAGAGCCTCACAGCTACCAAACAAGACATCCATTATGAAGGTACGAGACCATTCCGGATTTAGTCATATTTACTCTATGGATGGTAAATACAATATAAACACAAACTAAAGGATATTAATTACGCAGAGAGCCCCTAAGCCTTTATGCCACACAACTAGGGGATGTTACAGAAATGTTACTTTCTAAATATTTGGATTTATAAAAAAAAAAAAATGAAATCAAGGAGAATATTTCCTTAATTTTTCATTTGTATGTACAGTAGGGCTGTGCGATTATGGCAAAAATCATAATCACGATTATTTTGGTCAATAATTGATATCACGATTATTAAATACGATTATTCATTGACTTTGAAAACATCCATTTATTGAACTTTTAAATACAAATAATAATTTGAACAGTATTTTTAACTGTTGATTTCCCTGAACGTATAATTCAACTGAAAAACCAATACAAAAATAAATGATACATTTATATCTACATTTAAATAAATAATATCAAAATAATAAATACCAATAAACAAGATCAACATATATTTTGGAGTGCACTTCAACAAGCTACTAAACATATATAAATATGATAAATACAAATACATTAGATCAAATATGTTGCAGTGCACTGTCACAACCTAGCAAAGCACAATAATCGTTTTTTTCGATTATGTTGTTTTCGTAATTGTGGCAGGCCAAAATCGTAATTGCGATTAAAATACGATTAATTGTACAGAGCTACAATTTGGTATCTCGTGTAAGAATACACTTTGTCTCAACATCTCATGTATAGTATACAAAATTAACTAAAGCACATTCATAACAGAAAATATATACTTTCTCAGAATTCTGTATAACTATTCTTCATTTTGTAATAGGTAGACTGTATATTTAAAACACTTTTTTTTTCAAATTACCTAGTCAATGTTTTTTCTTCTAATCTTATTTCCTTTCAAAATTATATATTTAGCTTCAGGAGTTTTGCTTTGGAGTTTTGTCAAGTGATTACAAATATTGATCATGTGATCAGAGTATTGAATATGCTTTCCAAATGCAGCCCAGTTCACACTTTGCAGCTCAAATCTCCTTCTCATTCCTTCAAAATCCCTGACCTCACACACCAATCACACACACATTATGAAGACTCTCTCACCTGTGCCGGGACGTCCCATGATGATGTCCTTCCGTGGGGCGGGGTGAAGGTTTTCGGCAGGAAGGATCAGGGGCAGCAGAGCGGTGGGAGAGGGGTGACAGGGGACCGGCTGTTGGACCTCACCCCCAAACCCGGTCCCCCTGTTCTCGTCCGCAGAGGAGTCCGTGCTGCTGGGAGCGGGAGCTGTGACTGTTGTGCTGCTGGGAACTGACAGGGCCAGCAGGGGGGCGGCGGGGGGGTCAGCTGTGGGCAGTGAAGAGGGGGTCGGGGACGCGAGCACCAGAGTTTGGGACGCGCTCCGCAGCAGAATTGTGCCATTAGGTACTGTGGCTGCAGCAGCGTTAATGGGGACAGGAACCTGGAGGCCCTGAATTGACTGAGGGGCGAGGGGTGTGAGGTCTTTAGATGAACTTTTATCTCCCCCTCCCTCGTTTCCACCTCCTCTTCCTAGGGGACACTCTGTAAATGTGGCCAGTGGGACTTCGGGATTTCTCACAATGACAGGGGAGTCACGTAAGGCCTGTTGGGATACAGGGACCACACGACGGGGCCCTCCGTCTGGAGTGAGGGGAGAAGGAGGGGTCGGGGACACCAGCAGAGGAGGAGGGGAGACATTAGTGGAGGACGGTGGCCTGCTGGAGGGGGTCGTCACTCCTCTGGGTCGGGAGAAGGTGGGTGTGTGTGTGCGGGAAGCCTGTGTGTGAGGCGACAGCACCCTGAAGGAGCTGTTGAGGTCCCCCGACTCCTGCTCCGTCTTGGGTGTGTAATCATGGTGGTGTGAGGGGAGGGGAGGAGGAAGAGGCGCGTCGGGCTTTCGTTTGCTGGGGCTCATTGGGACCGTAAACATCAGGTTGCTGTGGAAGGAGGGCTGGATGCCTGAAGTGTGTCTCTCCCTTTCTCCTCCTCCAGCTGATACCTTACTCCCCCCTGCTCCTCCTCCCCCTGTCCCGCTGGGCTGCCTGTGCCTCCGGTGCTGCAGGATGGGGGAGGCGGTAATCGGGGAGAAGTTGGCCGGCCTGAAGCCAAACAGCGGGGAGGGAGAGGGAGAAGGGGCGGGTGAGAAGGGCGACTGGTTGGAGATGGGAGAAAAAGAGGGGGTGCCAGATCGAGAGCTCCCTAAAGACACTAACATGGTGGCGGCCTCACACTCATCGAAGTCAAAGCGGGAGGAGAGGTCATGGGGGAGGATGGACGGGAGCACTAAGTGGGGTCTGGAGTCTCCCCTGCTACCTGCCTCGCTGCTCTCTCTTGAGGTGTCATCCCACTCAAACTCACTGCTGGCTCTCCCCCGCAGGTCAGGGGTGACTGTCCCTGAGCTGCTGCCTCCCCCCCCCTCCTCCCTCCATCTCTTTGGTCCTCATGGACAGGTGTCTGGAGCAGTAGCCCCGGCGCTGGGACTCCTTCATGCATCCCTCCCTGGAGCACAGCCTCCTCCACTGCTTCCCGTTGAACTTTACGGATCCCGTTGGGGGTGCACACCACGTCGCCCTTCTTGTATTTCTGCTGAGCCAATGAGAGGGGGGTCCTGGAGCGAGAGGAGCAAGGAGGACCCACACCAGAAGTGGGAGTAGGGGTCTGAGTGGGAGTGGTCTTTGATGGAGGTAGGTTAGGTGTGGTCGGGCTCATTTCAGAGACCAATAAGGCAGGGGAATGGGGTGGCTGTGGGCTGGCGAGGGTGGAGGGGTGAGGGGGTCCCAGGCCTCGCACCACAGAGAGGTGGGGGGGGAGGGGGGGGGGTAGCGACTGGACTTGGAGATGATGTTTCGGTGCTGAGAGGTGCCATCGTTTGTCTTGGGGCCAGCAGTGTTAAAACGGGACACCTCTACGTCCTCTTCCGGAGTGTTGGGCTGCTTCTCTCTCTCTGTTGGGGGAGTTTTCTCCATGAACTGTGCTGCCGGCGACGCTCGATGACGCAGTGGAGGAGTGGGGGGTCGGGAGTGCGTTACCATAGGGATGCCCTCCTGCAACCCCTTCATGTGAGAAACCATGGCCCAACCTTGCTCCCCCTCCCAGCCCCCATGCCAATACTCAACTGGCACACTTCCCTTTCGACCTCCATCTCCTCCCTCCGCTCCCTCTCCTCCCTTTCCCTCTCCCGCTCTCTCTTTGGCCCTCCCTCCGTCCAACTGTTGGACCTCCCAGGGAGGGGTGAGGAGCCTAAGACTTGTCGGGACACCCACACAGCCAGAGCTTTCCTCCCTCTTTCTCTTTCTCTTCCCCAAGAGTCTCTGCGTCTTCACTCAGGAGCACCTGGTAAGGAAATGACACACCGGGTGGGGGTCCACCGGAATGACAACCCCCCTCTCTGTACAGCAGAGGACCCCCCTCATCTCCCCAAAGGGCACGCATACTTGGGTCCTGACAGCCACAGGTGCCAGGCCGGGTGGGGGGCGGCGTCCAAAAGACTCCACAGTGCTCTCAGCCCCCTAAGGTGATGCCATTACAGTCCCAACATGGAAAGGGTATTTAACAAGGGTCTCCTCTCCATGGAGCTGCCACTTCAACTGTTTCTCCACTCACACTACGCACCACCCCCTGGTCTGAACGCAGGTGATAAAGTCAAAGAGTCACGCCCCTTACCCCCATTGTTCATTCTCCTCTTGGCCGGCGAGCAATAACTCTCTGGTTCTTCATGCCTTTGGCCAGAGCTTCAGCGAGACCCTCTGACAGACTGGGCTCTTTAATGTGTCGAGTTATGGAGAGGAGCTGGGTAGCTGGGAGTTTTATTTTTTGATGAAGGTTTGGTCCTGTGCGTCCATCGCGTCCAGGTCAGCTGGTGCTCGCTGGCTGTGTCGGGTGGACGAGGAGCGTGCTGAGTGAGGGGGCCCCCTCGGACTCATTTTCCCAGCTTGGGACTCTTTTTCCGTGGGAATCTGCTCGCCTGAGGGCTTTGTCCTCCGTGGAAACAAAATGGTTGCTTCTGTAGCTTTACTATCCACAGTTAGCACTGATGGCTGATTACCTGAGCAATATTACTTCTACTATTACTGCTATTGATAAAAGATGGCTCCCAGCACTACTGTTAGTCAGTGTTAATACCACTTGTAGTGTTTACTCGTAGTACTATTGATGCTTTTATAAATGCTATTTGTTATATGGTTCTTGGAATTATTAATTGGGTGTATTAATAATACCACTGATTCTGTTATTAATAGTGCATAGAACTGTTGTGTATGAGTGCAGGGTTGGAGGTAGTAATGGTGGTCAGGGCATTGTAGCAAAGTGCTCATATGTGTATTTTTTCTTGGGTATACGAGCCTTGAATGTGGCTGTTTTCCTACTAGAGACTGAGCCTAAACTGGGGACGTGATGGTGGCCGGAGGGGGCGTGGCTGTGGAGAGTGGCGTCGGGGCAGAGGGAGGAAAATGCTACAGTATTAATGGCCAAAAGATTATTTCCATTCGTGCCAACTATCTTCTCCTTTTCTGGCTTTCGTCTGCCTTCTGTGCTATTTTCTCTCCTGACTCACAGGTTTCCTCAGCTCAGTCGCCTCCCTCCCCCCTGGGGGTATTGCTATTTGTGATTTGGTTCTTCGTTAGTGTTCAGGGCTGTTGGCGGGGGTCTGTTTGCGGTGCAGGTGGTGTTGGGTGTATGCTGTGTGGTTTTTGGACGAGCGTCTCCTCTCTTGACTCTTTTGGGGTCTTTCTCTTGGAGGGGCTGCGAGCCTCCTCCTCCTTTTCCCCCCTCTGCCTCTCGTTAACGGGGGTGAACGCCCTCTGTGCTTCTTTAGTGGTCTCATCTCTTCTTCGCTGTTCACAAAGTGCAGATTTTGTTGCGCTCCTCTCTTTCACTCCCTAAGGCACTCCTTTTGTGTCTCCCTCTTCTTTTCCTTGTCCCCTGTTCTCCTGTCCTCTGTATGCAGGCTGGAAAGAAGAGGGAGACAACAGAAGACAGGTGGTCATTTATTATCTTCATAATCAAAAATTGCTGAGAATAAAAATGACGTCAGTCCTGGAAGTGTGCTACACTGCACCGGCTATCGCATTGGCTCTAAATCTGACGTATGCTCTCAATGACTGCCCTGATATACTAGAGCCTTGATGCGAGCATGACCGTGTTTGTTTGTCCATACATGCAGTTTGTATAGTCAAAACATTAAATGTCTCTTTTTGTTATCCACCATTTAGACAGCAACCTATAACATCCATATTTTTTCTCCAGACCGTGTCATATTTATCTTAATATTAACCCATAAGGACCACCGTGATACGGGTGTCACATGAACTTTAAATGTTCCTTATACAGCTTTAGCCTTGTTTTTATCTCATGAAGTCCCTAAGTGACCACACCATGAACAGTCTGGTGGGTCCTGGTCCAGGTCATGTGACTTTGTGTTCCCATAACAACATGTCCAGACTAACACATGTGACATAACGAATGTTTGTTGATAAAGGTCAAATTTCAAGCCATTTAAGAATGAAAATGCTTACATAACATGTCCTTTATTACGTTTAACCTGTTGTGGAAACATTTCTTGATCACATTGATATGAAACAAAATGAGACAAACATCGCGGTGATACTGGTGTCACATCGGGACTTTAACCCTAAACGTTCACAGTAAACCCAAAGTGACATATATGCACAATTAGAAATACGATTATGTTTCTGCTCAGTTAATTTAGTCTGATTCAATTATATTGAGTTAATATGTTTCTTATTCTTCAATTCAAAGAATGTTCAAACTAATTTAAACCAAAAAATCATCCTCATTAATTAAGTTAAATATGAGAGTTATTTTACCATTAAAGCCCAATGTGACATATGTCACATTTCAGATATTTGAACTAGGGGGGGTTTCGTTGTCGGAAATGTGTTCTAGGTGGTCTATTTAGTCTAAATTATGTTCCTCTCATTTTCCCAAAGGTATAAATGGGTCAGGTTCTATGTGGGTTAATGAAAAAGTGGGAAAAATGTTATATTTAACAAGAACCACCTAGAATTTAGGAATTGAGATGTTAATAATCACACTTTCTAGATTTCTGTGAGCATATTGGTTCTGATAGTGAGATAAACGCGATGTAGGAAAAAATTATTTTATATCATTGCTACAATTGTCAAAAGGCAATTAACGGATGAGCATACAAGGAAATTGGGCCAAAAATGACGATTCAAAGAAAGAAAGAAACTTAAACATTCAAGGTCACTCGCTTAAGTACTCCATTATCCAAAAGGTCTGCCTTTAACGAGGCCTACATGTCTTTAGCTTGAAATACACAAAAGACACACACACACACACACACACACACACACACACACACACACACACACCACACACACACACACACACACACACACACACACACACACACACACACACACACACCACACAACACACACACACACACACACAACACACACACACACACCAACACACACACACACACACACACACACACACACACACACACACACACACACACACAACACACACACACACACACACACACACACACCTGATCTCTTCACGATACTCCCTCCAGCTACTTCGACATACGACGGAGTAGTTTTCTCACGCTGTGTGTTTCAGGCTGATTTTACATTTTCAACGTCGGACCTGCAACAGCCACACAGCATTTAATTTGACTTCTACGGGATGGAAAGGCCTGCAATGGCCTGAGTGAGGTAACCCTGTAACATGTGTGTGAGAAGAGAAAGAGAGAGAAAGGGAGAAAGGGAGAGAGAGAGAGAGAGAGAGGTGGGAGTATGCGGCTGTTTGGCTGTTTGTTCAAATAGGGCTGTTCTTGTGTAGTCACTGGGAATTTCCACAGTCATTCTAGTACTCGCTGGCCCTCTCTCACTCTTTCTCAATGTCTCAGTCTTTCCCCGTCGTCCTTTATTCTTTGACTAACACACACACACACACACACACTTCTACAAAACGGCAATATAATTGGAATTATCTGCCACGGTAAGATACACCCCAAAATGAGGGAAAGTAAAAGGCTGGCTCTGGATCAGGCACACTCACTGATGCAAGATTACAGGCTAAATACAGTCTACACACACAGGCAAACACACACACACACACACACACACACTTGTTCTCACACACGTACATATGTGCTCCCCTCGACTAAGCTCATCAA
This sequence comes from Trematomus bernacchii, assembly GCF_902827165.1. NCBI lineage: Eukaryota > Metazoa > Chordata > Actinopteri > Perciformes > Nototheniidae > Trematomus > Trematomus bernacchii. The sequence continues at coordinate 981,959 of NW_022987558.1, forward strand.
CATGTGCAGATGCCGAGCATTTCTACAATACAGACACACACGTAGACAAATTCACACGCTACACATTCACAGTTCCTCTTCAAGACATCGGAAAAGTTGTCACACACATACATAAGATGACCTTGTTGATAACCGTTTGTGCGTTGTAACAAAACATACACAACATAGACCCGTATCGACAGCACTCCTACTTTCTGCAGTACAGAAAGCATTTATTTCGCTCCTGAATGGCTAAAACCCAACCTGCGTCATTCACACACATCCCTGGCTCTTTGTTCTGACCTCTGCCCTCACACACAACACAGGCTTTTATTTCCATTAGAATTGATCAAACCTCCCTTTTCATAATTTGTTTACTAATTGGCAAAATAGCACTTAGTATGGTCGCTTAATGTGTGGAATTGATCTACAGTTACTGTCATGGAGCCATTTGAACGGCAATATCTATGCCTTTCAAAAAAAATATTTGGAAAAGTGTGTAACTGTCTGCCACTATCATACATTTTCCTTCCCACTTAGCAGATTATACTGTGCATTATACGACAATAACAAATACAGAATAATTAGAATTACCTAAAATGAAACTCCTCATCTAGTCTAGAGGGGATTGTTGGTCCTGTAGTCGCCGTACTGCGCTGAGAGACAGGAAGGAGTCAGAGCCACTTGACTGGATGTCTGCTGGACTGAATGACTTGGGAGGATCTGATCTTAGCTTAGAAAAATGTGTTTGGATCATGCTCATGGCCTTTACAAAATGCTTGAGGCTTTGGCTGATAAGCCAGTTGCATTTATGTGTAGTCACTTTATATAACTCTTACGTTACTGTAGTGCACTAGAGAGTGTGTGCTAAACGTAGATATTAAGAGGAGTTTCAGAATTAAAAAACGGACCGTCGTATTTTTTTAAGCGCGAGTTTATTACAAGTCTAAAACTACTTTTTTTTAAATCAGAGATAGCCTCATATGTTGTAGTTAAAAAGGGAACCATTTAATCCTCAACCATGTGTTCCCATTTGTGAATCCATTCCTCTTAAAACAATAATCTTAACCACAGAAATTCATTTGAGATCACAGACAAAATACCAATTTGGTCAGACACAAATGTTAAAATAAAAGACAGGGTAAAAATATACAAATGCATGCAGGAGGGATAGATAATTGCAGTGCTGCCATATAATACATTTTATAATATTTTAACATTTGACATAAAACCCGTTCTTTCTAACAGATCAAAAGCATCACACACACAGTGTACGATCCACAAACATCGCCTTAATGGAAACAACTGCAGACCTTTAACTCTTAATGTTTGTTTGTTACAATCAGAGATGCCGAGAGCGCGGCTAAATATCTTATCTCGGGTTTTAGTGCATAAGTTATAAGGACTAAAAATATAAAGGAAATTGTTGGAGAATCCTGACTGTCCTCTGGGCAGCATCGAGACGAAACAGAGAGGAGCTCAGTCATAATTTAGACGATTCAGGACGTCTGCACCTTCCAGCCGCACAGCAGGTTAAAACTGAGATATTTGCTGCTCTGGAATAAAGCTACTGTAAATCCCTAATAAGACGAATAATCGACGAATAATCGACGGCTATTGTCTCCATGGCGTTGGACTGGACTCCCCCTTAAACAGCAAAAAAAATGCTGTTTCACCCAACACACAATGCAACCCCCCTCCACAGCATATAGCCACATCAAACTTTACACACACACTAAATGCTCCCGTGGAATTTACAGTGCAGTCATGCATACACTGTTAAAATCTCCCTTGGACCTATATATTGCCTCACACTCACATTCATTGTGACACACACACACACACACACACACACAAGTTTTGCTTTTCTGTAAAATAAACATACCAAAACAAATTATGACTTCTATGATATTGAAATTAAAATTACAAATATAGATTTTCATGCAAAGAGAACCTTGCTGTGATTTTTGAGCAGGTTGGACAAGGGGGCAAACACCTACACACACATACAATGGTCATTCATAAGGCAATCTTATGTCAACACTTCAGGAAGAAGAAGTTGTACACTATCTATTACTGGATTACTGGACTAAACAACCCTAAAAGACCTCCACCTTAATGCCAGTTTGTCCGGGCAGTTTCGAAGAGAATTTAGCCTATGCCCCACCGCAACATGCACAGGATGTGTGTGTGTGAGACGTTTTGGCATTTGAGGCTGCCTATAATACACAGGGCATATGACTGTATGCAGCTGTCTTCAGATTGTGTCTACCCTCTTGAAAGCTGCATTTGCACTCTATGTCAGCGTGATTGTGTACGTAGTTACCAGGCACACTGCAGCTCATCCCTCCCTAAAAGCGTTTTATGGGTGTCTGTATGGGCGCAGGGCTGCAGTGACGGGGACAGGGATGGAGAGGGAAGAAGGTTTGTTGGTGATACAGAAGAAGACAGTATGTGATGGTGAAAGCCTGCCTTGGTGCCCTCGTACTCCAGCCTGGCAGGGCGGCTTTGCCCTTAACTGGGTCAGCGGGGAACACACTTACACATGAAACAGCAAAAAAAAGAACATGCTCTCTGTCTCACACACTTAGGTGTATGCAATCATGAGTGAGTGGGATGTGATCTTACATGCAGACGAATAAAAGAGACCATTTAATTAAGGTATTTTGGGTTTGCAATAGACCGAGCAAAGTGTGCGACTGGCGCTTGTTATGGAGAACATCCATTGTGACGTAGTATAAATACTGGCAGCTCTTTTGTGGGTGGCATATCCTGGCTGTAGATATTATATCAATAAAATAGAAACATAGAGGCCTGGGATTTGTGCTTTTCTGGCCCATATTGATCATGAGACTGTAGCATAGATCAGAGGTGACTGTTCCTGTTGGGACCAAATGGCAGAACTGCCAATGCCACATCAATGACCAACTGCTCTACATATGCACAAATGCCTATACCATCAGAGATGTGTCTGCTGCCTATACAAAGTAAATTATGAGGAATGCATGCCACAATGTGAATCTGCAGGGACAGATGAGGACATGTTTTGTCCAAATGTCAAAAACAAGCATTCAAATTCATGTGACAACCAATGAAAAACATGACTGATAATGTATGTTAGAAAATGGTCCAGTCAGGGATGAGTTTGGGGTGCATTGACAGTTGATTGCAGTGCAAAAAAGTCGAGTGGAAAAGCCGAGAAAACACGGATTTGCAACCGGGCCTTCTCTGCGCTGATCTGTGCGAGTACTACGAGAGGCGCTGCACAATGTCAAAGGAGTATTATGACTCCGAGGCAGTCAGCCGGGTCGCTCGATAACAAACAACAAACAACGCGTTTCAAGTGACGTTTTATTATCCCAAACTAGACGGGGCCTAATTATTTCTTACACAGCGACGTTTGGCATGCAATATCCACTACGCAACGCCTATAGTGTTTACACGAAACCACTCCGGGAAGCTTCCTTAATGGAGGACAATGTCTGCATTAGAAACTTGGAAAAATAGCATGCATCTTTTGGTGGTTTCGCTCTAGTAAGCAGCTCGGTAACGTTAGTAGTAGTAGTGTTGCTGGTGGTTTGTAGTAGTCGTAGTACGGTAGCAGACTACTAGTAGCCTACCCACATAGTGACACCGTCAGCCAGACCACAAGGAAACAGGACGCTGTTGTTTTCCAGTTTTTCTCCCAGGTCCCCATTTTATAAACAGCAAATTAGCTGGTGTTGCTATTTAGTAAACATTTGGGCTGCAATGCTGCAAATAGGTCGATAGCGTTTTACTAGCGACGCTTCTACTCGAAACTCGGAAGCTGTAAGGTGATGGAAAAGTACTCAATATTCACCACAATGTTGTAATGTCACTCCGAAGAGAGGTAACATGTTTCCCAGTCGTCCATGGTACTGCTAGGTAAAAACATTTGAGAAAGTTTTTAGGCTGTTACACCCCCACCCCTCCCCTTTCTCTCGGCTCTTCCTCGGCTCGCAAGCGGTGTCATTTCTTCGGACGGTTCGGAACAAACGGTCGTCGAACGTTGGCAGTTGGTTCTCGCCTCGAATTCTTTGAAATTTAAA